>NW_012267218.1:6364550-6405782 GCF_000151885.1 Dipodomys ordii | reverse complement strand
GGAAGGAAGGAAGGAAGGAAGGAAGGAAGGAAGGAAGGAAGGAAGGAAGGAAGGAAGGAAATAATAAAATGAATAATCAAAGGTTTTGGGTTTTGCAGCATTTCAAAGTCTGGATTTTGAATCAGAGGTGCTCAAGCTGAATTCCAAAGCTGTGCTGTTGTTTCCGAGGGCTGAAGAAGCTGCCGGACCATGGATGTGAGGTGAGCTGGGAGCCAGTGTGGCGCTCACTTCAGCTCTGGGCATGCGCCACCTTGTCAAGACCCATCTCTCCCAACCTGGACCCATAGCCCAGTCACAGAAAAATACCGGTCTCCAGAAAAACGGCTACCATTTTAAGATAAATAATTTTCTTGGCCAAGTGCCTCATGCTGTAGTTTTGGCTCAGAATGGCAGGGCTTGGGTGGAGACAGAGGCAGACCAGCTGTGACAGGTTAAAAGGCCCTGGTCCAGGGCACCGGTAACCTGGTTCTTAATCTCGTGGATTCAAGGGACCATCTTGAGCACCCAAGACTGGGAAGGCCTCTTCCCTTCACTTCCAGCCATCACTATCTCCGATCTCCGACACCCCATCTCCAGTCTCTGCTTCCCACACTCCGGGTGGAAGGGAGAGAACGCTGCCTGCCTTCTGACATACTTTAAAGACAACACATCCTCTTGCATTTGCTGATGTTGTGTTGATGCCTCGCATGGGGTTATACTGAGTCATGTTTCATTATTACAGAGTTCATAAGACATAGTTCAATACCCACAGGAATTTGGGGGGGGTCACTGGGGGTGGGGTGGGGAGGTACCCATGAACCCCACTCCTCCGGCATATTTTTCTTCGTCTGTTTGCAGCTGCGGATTCTGTTCACAAGCTCCGCCTGTGAATCTGTAATACTAATTGGGATATTAATTGGAATGTCTGGTTATCGGAGAGAAGCAGATATTCCTCAGATACACGCAGCACTCGGGAAGTGGGCCGGCCGTCTGGGGAGTTGAAGAAGGGCTGTATTCGAAGCTGCTCCAGGCGGTGAGGACAAAAAGGTTTCAATGTAACTCCCGGGTCAGGAGTTGCCGTCTTTGGATTTGGCTTTTTAGTGTTTTGGGATCTAATAGATGAAGGATCAGTGTAGGTATTCTTCCTTAGCCATGGATCAGCTTTTTTTTGTTTTGTTTGGTTTTGTCGGTTATGGGTCTTGAACTCTGGGCCTGGGCGCTGTCCCTGAGCTCTTCAGCTCAAGGCGAGCGCTCTACCACTTGAACATCACTTCCTATTTTCTGGTGGCTAATTGAAGATAACAGTCTCAGAACCTTTCCTACCTGGGCTGGCTTTCAACTGCGATCCTCAGATCTCAGCCTCCTGAGTAGCTAGGATTACAGGCAAGAGTTACCACCTGGGCTTTTGTTTTATTGTGATAAGGGCACACCCTTACAATAGATAACACTGAGATCTATCTGCCTAGTACACGGAGTGCAATTCAGCTCACTGCTGCTCCGATCGCTGACTTACCCATCTTGCATAGCTAAAACGTTGTCCCCTCTGATTAGCCAGTGTGGTGCCTGCTGCCAATGCCCAGGCACAAAAAATTTGCATAAATGCAAAAAATGACACCCCCTACACCTATACTTTAGAGACTTCATTGACGTGGACTCATGCACATTTGCCCTTCAGCGTCCTCAAGGTTCAGTTGCAGTAAATGGTGGGCTTCCTTCTTTTTGAAGGCGAATAGTATTCCACTGTATGCATGTACTGCCTTTTTTTCTTTCTGTTCATCTATTGATGGACAGTCAAGTGGTTCCCACATCTTGTCTCTAGTGAGTAGGTGTGCAATGAACTTGATGTGCAAGCATCTCCTTATGATCCTGACTTACCTTCTTTTCCATATCGCCAGAAAGAGAATTGTTGGATCATAAAGCAGTCCTATTTATTTATTTATCTATTTATTTATTTATGTTGGTTGTGGGGCTTGAACTCTGGGCCTAGGCGCTGTCGCTCAGCTCTTCAGCTCAAGGCAAGCACTCTACCACTCGAGCCACAGCGCCACTGCCAGTTTTCTGGTGGTTTATTAGAGATAAGAGTCTCACAGACTTTCCTGCCTGAGCTGGCTTTGAACTGTGATCCTTAGATCTCAGCCTCCTGAGTAGCTACGATTATAGGCATGAGCCACTGGCTCCCAGCTCTGAACCATTTTTTTTTTAAAGAGGAAAAAAAAAATAAACCAAGGACATAGATACTTGTCTCTATGTGGTGCTCAAAGTTACACTACAGAAATTATTTGCTGCTTATCTGACGTTTAAATTGAGCCAGGCATCTTGTACTTTATTTAGTACCACTAATTATTGTCTTACATAGTTCTCTCTCTATCTCTTTCTGTTGGCAATACCTGAGTTTGAACTCAGGGCCTTGTATTTGCTGGGCTGGTGCTCCACCACCAAGCCCTGCCTCTTTTGTTTGAACTAGTTAATTCTGAGATAGGGTGTCACTTCCTTCCTGGGCTAGCCTGGTCTGCCATCCTCCTATCATTTGCTTCCTGCTGTAGTTGGGGTGGCAGATGCACGCCATCTTCTCAATCTCTGCCTCCTGCTAGCTGGGACAACAGGTATGCATCCACTGTGCCCGGCTATTGGCTGAGAAGGTCTCACAATGTTTCCTCCCTGGCAGGACTCCCCTTGGGTCCTGCTGGTATCACCGTCCCAAGTTGCTTGGATTATAGGCGTGAGACCCTGGCACCTGTCCACTGGCTTTTTTAAAAAAAATTCTTGCCCAGACAAATCATCATCATTAATACTAGGCCAACTCTGGACAGAGCCAAGGTATGAAGAAGTGGCAAAACGGAGACACCAGGGATTTTCTGCCCCAGTTATTTGCTCTTTGAGAAGTTGTAGAACATCAGGTACATGCGACTGTTGATCAACACGGCCTGAGATCGCTCACAGGGAAGCTCAGGAGGCATGATCGCCTGGCTCACTGTGTGGTTTGGATTCCCATACCAGCTCCTGTGAAAGGGAAAAGGAGGTATTGGCAACTTCTGGGAGAAGGACAAGCGAAGAGAACTATAGTAAAGTTGGGTCTTCCTGCTTATTTTTTTTCCTTTGGTGATACTGGGGTTTTAAGTTCAAGCTTGTCAGGCAAATGCTTTCCCTCTTGGGCCATACCCCCAGCCCTTTTGGCTGTAGCTTATTTTTCAATTAGGGTCTCACGCTTTTGCATGGGCTGGCTGGCTTCAGGTATTAGATTCTTCTACTTCTACCTCTCGAGTTTCTGGGATCAGAGCCATGCACCGCCATGCCCAGCTAGCCTCTCTGCTTCAATAGCAGAGGTTTTACATCAACTTCTTTTTTGTTTCCCCTCCCCAATATCAGAAGACCTTTTGAACATCTGTCAATGTTAAGGGTCCTGGGGCAGGAGATGTAGCTCCTCACTGGGTGCTTGTGAGAGACTTGACAAGTATTAGGGTTGGCTTTCCATGTCCTCCAAAGGCTCTTGTGTTGAAGGCACCGTCTCCAATTGAACCGTGTTAGAGGTGAGGCCTTTGGGAAGTGATTGGATCATGATGGTTCTGAGTTCACGAGTAGACTAATCCATTTACAGATTCATAACTTAATGGGTTGTTGGGAGGTGGTGAAAGCTTAGGAGATGGGGCTTTGCCGGAACAGACAGGGCACTGGAGATGTGTCCTTCAAGGGTGTGTTTGTCCCTCGCTTCAGCCTCACGTTCTCTTTGCTCCCCAGCTACCACGAGCTGAGCAGCCTCTCGCCAGCATGTACTTCCTGCCTCGACATTCTGCTGTGCCACAGGACTGAGAGCAACGAAGCCAGCCAGCCAAGAACTGGTGGCATGCTCTGAAGACATGAACCAAAACAACATTTCCTTCTAAGCTCTCAGGTGATTGGTCACAGCGACCCACGCAATACGTGACTCCACCTTCCCAAGCCTCAGAGCACTCGTCTGTCCAATGGGCATGGTTGGGACAGGGCTATGGATCAAACTGAAGGCAGGCTGGGCGGGAATCACAGCCTGGCACTTAGTAGGACTTCAATGCGTTGATTACAAAGCCTGTTTCTGTGTCATAAACGCACCAGCCAAGGTGTGCATAGTTTGGGGGTCACAGGAACACTTCCTACCACAGAATGTTCCCTTGTAAGTGGGAGACTATTTCATGTTGAGTAAATAGAGTGTGGGCAGAATTAATAATTAAAGTATGATGCAACTGTAACGCAGCCTAAGGGGTGTCACTGAGAAACGCAGAGATCCCAAGTGGAGTTTTAGGGCTGCCTAGGCAGCCGCCATAAATACAAGTTACATTAATTGGCTTCTTGGTCTGAGTTGTGAAAATCATGTTTGAGTGGAATTATATCAAATACACGTGCACAGTGAGGAGAGCTTCTGTGGGCAACCTCCTGTGGACAGCCTCTGTGGGCAGCCTCCGTGGGCAGCCTCCGTGGGGAGCAGCCACACAGCCGTTCCTGGGGGATCTTCAGAAGAAGATGCCCGGGCCTTGCTGTGGAAATGCCTCGGGAGCAGAGGAGCTCCTAGGACTGCCCTCACGGAGCCTGGAGAGAGCTTAGCTGTTAATGTATGCCTGGAGAAACTGAGGCTCACGGTTGGGAATGAGTTACCCAAGGTAATACTCTATGCAATTGCTGAATAGCCATTAAATGTCCAATTTCAAAACATCTCACCAAAACATTCTCTCCATCCCCTGGCTGTGGGAGACCCTGCCTTCTTTACCAGGTATGAACCACCGACCCCTTCTCCAGTGATTATCACAGTTGACTTCCAGGCGAGATGCTGGAAAACACCTGAATGCATCAGGGTCATCAGTGCTAGTTTCCATAACAAATAATCCCCAAACCCGAGCGGATGGATACATCAAAGGTGTATAGACCTGAGCGTTGCCTTTCATGAAATGCTTCAGTGATCCAAATCTTTGCTTCCTGTGGGGTGTCATCTTTCAGGCCCTCACTGAGCCCCCTGTGTTCAGCTGTGCTGAGAGAGCACGCGACCACACAGAACATTTGTGGATCATCTGAAAGAGGCCCTGCATCTGTCATCTTCTGTCGGTAGAAGCTGGTCACAGGGCCCCTTCTGGACACCCAGAACCTCCTGTTTCTTCAGTGTGGTTGGAAGACACTCTCCATGGTCTCCTCCAGCAATCATGACTATCTCTTGAACCTGCAGTGAATGGTTTAAGAATGAGACTGCTCATATCACTTCTAGGCATCTACCCTGAACAACAGGATCCAATATACAGGGACATGTGCACCTCCATGTTTATTGCAGCACTGTTCACAATAGCTAGGATATGGAAACAACCCAGATGCCCCACCACAGATGAATGGATCCAAAAATTGTGGTATCTATACACAATGGAATATTATGCAGCCATTAGAAATGACAAAATAATGGCATTTGCAGGGAAATGGATGGAGCTAGAAGGAATCATGTTGAGCGAGGTAAGCCAAGAGCAAAGAGACAAATGGTACATGGTCTCCCTGGTAAGTGGATGCTAAATCCAAAATGTTAGGTGATATGACAAAATTAACAGGACTTAAGAAACAAAGAACTCCTACTCATCTGGTTGAACCACTACTAAATATCCTCATGCTGCTGATCACATGTATAGTGTATACGTGTACACCGTTACATGTTATAGACTGTGATAGACAATTTGTTCCAGGAAAGTTAGAATGAACTTGTGACTTAGAAACTATGTAATCACTTAATCACAATCAAAAACAAAAAAAAAGAACCTCGGGGAAGGTAGGGAGGGAAGGGATGGTAGGGGGAAAACAATGGAGGGGGTAACAATGCTCAATAGGAAGTGTACTCATTACCTTGCTCGTGTAACTGTAACCCTTTGTATAGTATCTTTACAATAAAAAATTTAAAAAAATTTAAAAAAAAGAATGAGACTGCTACCCAGATAGGCACGTGTGTGTGTGTGTGTGTGTGTGTGTGTGTGTGTGTGTGTGTGTGCACGCGCGCTCATGCAGGTGAGCTGGTTCTGTTCAGGGAATCTAAAGGTGATGACAGCTGGGCTTGTAGGACAGGTAACTCCCACCTAAACATGTCTCCTGTTTCTCCCATAACTGCTGTATGGTGGCCCCTTCCTGCTGGAGGAGGAAGCACTCCTGGGGAGAAGGACCAGGCTCAGGGAATCCTGGATTCGCAGAGCAGATCTTCCATGCAGCGCACCCAGAGCCTCTTTGCCTCTGGACCTCTGGTCTCTGTGTGAGGATCCATCCGTCATCTCACTGCGGCAGCCGGGGTGATTTGAACTTGAACTTGGAACTTGAACTTGCTGGTATTTGTAGCTGAGCTCATCCCCAGCTATGATAGCTACTGGGAAGAGTTTTTGAAGCAGTGTCCTAAACCGTATACAGGATGTCAATGTTACGTTAATAAACTAGATCACTACCAGGCATTGGTGGTAGATGTGGAGGTTCGATTCAAAATCTCAACGGCAACCTGGGAAAGGGAGGTGCAGGCACAGGCCTTTGCATCCAGAAAGAGACCTGAATCCAAGACCCTACCAGCTTTGTGATGCTGGGGGGGTCCCACCCCCTCCCTGATTCCTCTTGGTGTGTTCATGGAGTTCCGGTGCCTGCTTTGCCAGATTGTCGGAACTGTGGGTGTGGAGGGCTGGTCCACAGATGCCAGTTAGTGGCTGCCAATGACTTCTTCCTTAATTGAATTTTGCAGGGGAAGAAAGCCCATGTTTCTTCAATGTGTCAAGTCTTTGGGCCAATTACCTAGTCGACCACCTTGTACAGACAGCCTTGCAGGAGTTTCGCATCTAACATCTCACTTTAACACAGCAGCTGGGTCGGACTCTCCATTATTCATATTCTGCAGTAATGGGCTCATTAAGCATCACCAGGCGACTTGGTGGATTCTGGAAGGAAACCAAAGGCCACTCTCGAGCGGTGACTCTCTTCCCGGAGATGCTTACACATTTGGAGGTGAATGCCAAGAAGATACCTTGTGAGGCACTCATTCCTTCCCTCCCCCCACCCCTTTTTGGGGGAAGGAGACAGGTTATAAATTATTAGTAAGTAAATAAATAAATAACCATTTGATCCTGTCAGTTTAGGAGGAGGAAAATCAGGCAACAGGAGCTTTGCTGCCATGTCGACCATTTGATTGACTGAATTGGGGGAGTATGTTGGGGGAAGTAGGGAGAAGAAGAGAGGAAGGAGACAAAGCATCAACACTGCGCAGCTCTCTGACAAGGAAGTTTGGGGAACAAACTTAGAAAACAAGGAGAAAGTTGGCCCAGGTAACTGCCTCTCTTCCATTCCTGCAATTAACCAAGGCACGGCACCGGGTGGACCTGTCACCAGGTGTGCACAAAGTAGGTGTCAGTGGAACATCTGGACCTTGCTACCAGGTAAAAGATTGAAAATGCAACATCAGCTCGATGCATTTTTTCTATTTCTATACAAATTATTGCTTTCCTGAAATGTGAACTCCTCTATTAGAAATGGAAGGGCATAATCTTCAAAGAATCATTAATTCTTCACTCCTCCTACTTTTTTTTTTGTTTTAAGGAGGCTCTTTCATTAAAGTAATGATTCTGTATCTTCCTATGGATTTTTTTTAAAAAATGGATAATGGCTTCATTTCCTCTCCCCTTTTAACATTAAAGCATAATTGGATGAGTAGAATTCATCCTCGTTAGTGTATTGTTCTGGGAGTTCTGATAAATGTATATTGTGTAACACCATTACCCTCAAAATATGGAAAATTCCATCCATACTAGGGAAAAAACCCTCCCATACTCTGTCAGGACCTTGGACAACCCAGTCCCTTGCTGGTCAGCCCTGGCCATCTCTGATGTGTTCATTCTACCCCTACATTTGCCTTCTCAAGAATATAGATGGAATAACACATGATCTTGTCTTTTGAATCTGGCTTATTGTCCTTGGCATACATGATGCTGAGATTCATCTACGTTGTTATACATGAGTAATTAGGTTTCCCCCTTCTATTGACAGTAGTATTCCAACATAGGAATGTAACGTGTGTTTTTCCTTTCCTTTTTGTTTATTTATTCCTGAGTTGAGAGACATGATTTGAGTCCAACTTTTGGTGGTTATTGGCAAAGCTGCTGTAAACGTTCTCATGTGAATCTGTTCATGTGAATGCAGGTTCACAGTCTATCTGGATCAATACCTAGCAACCTGATTGTTGGGTTTCATGGCAAGTGTACATGCACCTACCTTTGTAAGAAGCCAGGAGATGGTTCTCCAGGGCACCATTTTGGATTTCCACCAGCCACACAGGAGAAGGCCACCACCTTGCCAACTCTTAGTATTAATATTTCCCTCCCTTCCTGCTTAATTTCAGTCACCCAAGGGTGTGATGAAACTTTTCTATGATTGTGTGAGATTTTGTTACGATTTTGATGTCTATTTCCCCAGTGGCTGAGGTTAAGCATGTTCTATTCATCTGGTACCTTTATTCTTTCTTTGGAGAAATAGCTGTCCCAATCTTTTGCTAGTTTGAAATTGATTATTATTGGTCCTTAGGCTTGAACTCATGGCCTGGGTGCTGTCTCTGAACTTAATTGCTCAAGGCTAGCGCTCTGCTACTTGAGCCACAGCACCACTTCTGGCTCTTTGGTGGTTAGTTGGACATCAGAATCTCATGGACTTACCTCCTGCCTGGTTTGGCTTTGAACCTACACACACACACACACACACACACACACACACACACACACACACACACACACACACACGAAGTTTTAATATTAAAGCCAAGCTAGTGGGAAATCCATAAAGACCTTATGCCCTCTGCATTACATGTATATAGTCCCATCCTCCACTCCCCATTGCCAGTCTCCTCAGACAATCCATGGTTTTTTTACTAATACTTTCTCTCTCAGAGTCCATGCTTTGCATTAGACTCACTATTCGTGATATAAATCCTGTGAGTTTAGTGAGGGATGGGGAGCCTGAAGCTCCTGGGATGTGTAAGGCTCTTGAAATTGTTGGGTGCATGACAGGACAGACCTAAGCCTTTTGTTGTCTGCTTGTGTTCATCAACTTGTGTGATCTGTGAATGATGTTACAAATACCCAAAGGGATGTTACAAATACCCAAAGGGCCCTTGGCAGAAGAAAGGTTCCCCCCTCCCGAATGTATGAGGAGCTCTATCCACCGATGTAGCATTACAAAATAGTCTTCACTGTTGACTTTTTTCACTTAGCAAGATGCATTGGAAAGTTCTCCATGTACTTTTCATGGATTGATAGCTCATTTCTTTATAGCATTGAATAATGTTCTGTTGTGTGAATGTGCCACATTTGTTTACCCATTCATTCATAAAGGACATCTTGGATGCTTCCAAGTTTTGGCAGTTCTGAATAGAGTTGCTATAAAGACAGGACTTTGGGTGGGTGTAAAATTTGAACTCTTTTGCGTGAATATCTGAGGTCACGTTTCTGTGTGGCTAGAATACAGTTAGTTCTGTAGGGAACTGTTGGACTGTTGGCCATTTTGCATTCTTGGTACCAGTGTAAGGAGGGTCCCTGTTATTCCACACCTTGCCAGAGTCCAGTGTGGATGTTCTGTTATCTGGTTGCTCCACTAGTCCTGTAGTGGCTCCTCCTTGTCCATTTCTGCTTTCTGGCAGACATGTACTCATCTTTCCATGTGCTCACTGGCCGTGGGTTCATCATTAGTGAGGTAACTCTTTGAGCCAGGTCATCTCTCTCTTCTTTTTAATTTATGTTGTTCTTTTTCTTATTAAGATTTAGAGTTCTTCATATATTTTTCAAAATGAGTCCCTTACTACGTACATACTTTACAAATATTATCTCCTGGTCTGTCTGCGACGTCTCTTCTTTCTCTTCAAACTATGTCTTGAATGATGGAAGTTCTTAGTGTTAACAAAGTCTCCTCTATCAGCGCAGACTCACCACCACCACCACATGTTCACTCTGTGTCTACCTCTGCATCTGCAGTTCCTCCAGTCACAAGGATCGTTGCCCTTGAACAGCAACAGCAAGTATCTTAGTTTGTCTGATTTGCTGTAACAAAACACCATAGACTGGGAAGCTTACAAACAACAGAAAGCCATGTCTCACTACTGGAAGACCAGGATCAAGGTGCTACTAGGTTGACTTCTTGAAATGACTTTTGCAGTTTTGTAGATGGCTTCCTTCCTCCTCTCCTCTCCTCTGTGATCCTTCCTCCTCTCCTCTCCTCTCTACTCTTCCCCTCCCCTTCCCTCTTTCTTTCCCCTCCCCTCTCCTCCCTCCTCTCTTCTCCTCTGTGATCCTCCTTCCTCTCCTTCCTCTCACCAAGGGGCAGGAGCTGTCACCTCCTGCTCTGGCTTCCACACTGCCTGGCTCAGAGACATCCGGTGAAGGTGGGGACTGATGGCTCCCATAGGCTCCATGGAGAGCCAGGGCAAGCGACAGGGCCCGACGGTGCTGGCAGGGGAGAGGGTGCTGTCCTTGGGCTCACAGCTGCTCAGCCATGGGGGCCGCTGCCTGTCCTTGTCTTTTGAAGATTTTGAACTCTTCTGAGATCTGCTGTCTCCATGTCCAGCGGGGCCGAACACCAGTGCCCTCCCCCGATGCTGCCATCCTGCCGGTCATGAGCAAGCACCGACAAAGTCAAATTCCAACAAGAAACACAGGGCACCGTCTCCAGCCACACCTGGAGTCTCCTTCCTCGCCCAAGTCCCCCCTGTCCGTCCCAGTGGTCACTATGCCGGGGATCATCAGTGCCACGCAGGGGCCAGTTCCTCCGGTTAGATGGCCACCCAGGATCCCCTGAGGCTCTTGGGGTTCTATGTCTAGTGGTGTCCTCTGGCTGGACGGAGTGGACAGCAGGGACCTGAGCTCCAGCCCAGCCTCCTGTCCCTTTATGCCCCTCCACCCTCTACCTTTCGGCCCCATGTGGCTTCCTGCAGGAAGTCCTCCCTGACCCCTGAGCCCAGCTTGTCTCCTCTGCCGGCTGTGGTCTTGCTGTGTCATGGTCTTCAGCCTGCTCTCTGCTGCTGGGCTATTCTGCATGCATCTTTCCTACAGAATGGTGCTCTTCAGGAGTCAGACACTGCCTCACCCATGACACGGAGAGGGTACTGAATGAGGGAAAGACAGAGCTCAGCAAGGTGAGTGTGAAACCCCACCCAGGATGTGTGTGTGTGTGTGTGTGTGTGTGTGAGACACTGACAGAAAAATCCACCAGTGTGCACGCTCTGTCCGTGATAGAGACTTCAGATCTTGAGCACAGGGACTCTCTTTGGGGAGCTGTTTGAGCCATGGGAGACTCTCCTGAAGGCTCATTTTCAATGCAGTTGAGATGGGGTCTGGAGGAAGTGGCTTTCACCTCCGGAAGCTTCCACGGGCCTAGCTAGCACATGCAGGATGGAACGTGCATGCTTGCAGGGAAGAGGGTTTTGTAGATTGAGTTGGCCCCAGAACAGCAGCACAAATCCCATCAAAGGTCAGACAGAATATCTCCTGTTTCCCCGCCCTCCCCCCTTCCTGCCCCCCTCCCTGCCCCTCCCCATTCTCTTTATAGTTCACTGGAAAACAATGACTGAACCAATAAGGGGTAAAGAATGCGTGCGTATTTTCTTTTCTCCTCCTTTTTTTTTCTTTTACCTTTCCCCAAGGAGCCTGTGTGCTACCCACACTAATTGTAGGTTTTTCTGAAAATGCAGCGTGAATCATTTATAAATAAAGAGACTTTCAAATCCCTAAAAGACTCCCCGAGGAATTCAGTATTTCAGTGGAAAGTAACTGTTAAGTGGAGGTATTCTGAATTAGCTTTTACTGGAAAGTGGTGCAAATAAAGTTTCCTTTTCACCACGACTGTTGAAGTAATTCTTTTACACAGCCACCCGGGGTAATTGACAAGCTAATATGTTTTTTTTTGAATTCAGGTTTCAAGAAAACCTTTCCCTGGGAATGGCCAGTACTAGAGGAAGCGCCCTCCCCACCCCCAACACATATAAGGCAGAAGGCTCTCATACTGGCTGCTAGGGAGGCCAGCCCAGGGGCCTTGAGGTGACTTCAAGGTCAAGTGCAAAACAGAAGATGGTGTGTGCAGGCAGGGAGAGGGAGGAGCTTTGACAGTGAAGCCTAACCCTGTCCGGGCAGAGTTTTACTCTCTGTCTCCTAACAACTGTGTAGCTTTTGGGCAGTTGCTGAACCTTTCTAAAGAATAGTTATTTTTAAATATAAACCTGTGGATCAGAATACTTATCATAATGGCAGAGGTAATAGCACAACTGCCTCACACCCCACCTTCCACTCTCCCATCCCCGGGCAATCTGTCCAGCTAGCCAGCAGATGTTTCCCCAGCATGTGAAGAGCTCAGCACACTATGTAACAGGCAGGGAGGCAGTTGAGTCACACAGATTTGATGCTGATGATGCTGTACTAGGACAGGACTGGGTTCTGGAGAGAAGTACAGAAGGGCCAGCATGTTGGGCACTCCTATGGTCCTGGGACCACTTGAGATCAGGTTAGATGCTGGGTATCAAGGTTCCTCTCAACTTTGTAGTTGATTGATGAATTGTCCTGTCACTTAAACAGTTATTTGATAGCAGAATTAAAGAAAATGATGTGCCCATCCCTATTGGAAAGAAAGATCACACATGCCAGGTGCCAATGGCTCACATCTGTAATCCTAGCTACTCAGGAGGTTAAGATCTGAGGCTTCTGGTTTGAAGCTAGCTTGGAAAGGGAAGTCCATGAGGTTCTTATCTCTGAGGAACCAGCAAAAAGCCAGAAGTGGAGCTGTGGCTCAAGTGGAAGAGTACCAGCTGGGGACAAAAAAACTCAGGGGCACTTATACAGGCTTGCTCATTATCTCAGAACTGCCAGGCTGTGAGGTTTGTGAAGGTTTGAGGAATCCATGAGGAAGAGCTCAGAGGTAGGTATAAGATTTGTGTATATGTGTATTCTGTTCCTTAAACACACACACACACACACACACACACACACACACACACACACACACAGTGTGAACACTGGGTCTCTAGGACCCTTTCAGAAACACTTGAACCCAAGCACACTCCCTCCCCTATCACCAGCTCACACAGATTTTTGCAACGGATTTGCACATGGATTTGGCGATGCCTGTGCCACTGTGTTGTCTGGTGGAATGGGCTGCCAGCTGTTGGGACTTGGGAACAACCGAGCACTTGCTTTTTGGAGAGCTGTTAAAAGTCTCCATCTATTTCCTGATTTCTGGCAGAACAAAGCCCAGACTTTCTCAGCAGGAGGCTGTTAATCAGGAAGGAAACTCTGAGAAGACGAGAGGGTGAAAGTCCCTTGACAGCTCGGTGGGGGCCCACGTGTCACCGTCATTATGGCTGCTTCCCTGCCTGTTGTGTTGGGAAGAGTCTCCAGAGACCCAGAGCCAATTATATACACGTGCGTATGTACTTCTACATATTCACATGCCTAGGTAGAGATCACATGACCACACAATTATGTAAGTGATTTATTATTGGGTCTTACGATTATAATGTGCCAAGCTGGAGGCGCAGGAGGGCCGATGGTGTAGTTCAAGGTTCCGAGAGAGTCCAGGTGGTAGTCCTTGACCAAGTTTGCAGCTTTGAGAACTAGGAAGTGGCCAGGACAGGGGCAGGGAAAAGTCCCAGCTCAAGTTCTCAGGCAGAGCAATTTGAGTCTCCCTCAGGCTTTCTTGCTCTAGTCAAGACTTCAACAGGTTAGAGGGCCATGTGCTTTGTTGAGCCCACCTAGTCAAATGCTCATTTCTTCCTTAGTTGAAATCTCCCCAGCTGACGGGGCACCCTGTAGACCAGTTCAGTTTTCACACAAAGTTAATCATGACATCTGTGAAACCAAGGTGCCAGGTCCGAGTTCCTGACTTCATGCTACATGCATATGACACCAGGCCCAGTCTGGTGCATGCCTCATCTTAAATCATCACTCTGATTCTGGGAAGTGAGCATGGCCCCATTTTGCAGATGTAGGACAGGCTTAGAAAAGATACTGCTGGGGTCTAATGTAGTCCTCTCCTACCCCCAAGTCAATATGCAACACCTTTTTATTTATTCTTTTTTTTTGATTCATACTCTTTTTCTTTGTTAGACACTTACAGGGAAGTGGCCCTATTCATTCTTCCCTGGAAGAATGTAATGGAGGCAGGCACAAATAGAGCAGACTAAATGCCACCTTTACCCTAACAGAAGGGAGAGAGAGCAACAATAAATCAATAAGAAATATTGTAGGATGTGTCGTGAAGAGCAAAGACCAGGAAGACTGCCTGTAATCCTAGTTATTCAGGAGGCTAGGATGTGAAGGAAGGTAGTTGGAGGCCATCGTGGGAAGAAGAGTCTGAGAGACACCCTTTCCAAAATAACCAGCAAAGAGCTGAGCTAGCTCAGGGGAAGCTCAGAGGAGATAAAGGGTAAATAAGAAGAGAACTCCATCTGGAGATGAAGTATTACAACCATGAGATTCTCAGGTCTCCAGGGAGAGAGGCCAAGCACCAGCCAAAGCCTCTGTGCTCAGGAAGGCAATGCTGGCAGAGCGAAGGGGTTCTCTGTGTTACGGTGGGTGGAGAAGACAGAAGGGCAACCACCTTCTCAACATCGCCTTGAGAATCTCTAGTTTCTCACCCACCCCTAGGTGGGAAAAGGAGGGAAACTGAGGCCACCTTAAGGTCTGACCAAGGGATCTCTTTCCCCAGCTTCCTTCCCTGCAGTTTCTTTTATGGCCACTGTGTAAAATGTGTCCTCTGCCAGTGGCCGAGTAGGTTGAAGTCTCTGAAACACGGAGTGTTCTATAAAATCTAAATTATTCCTTGTAAATCAAAGTGCTTAGGATGCTGGCTGCAAAGCCTGGAGCTTTTCTTTTTTCTCCCTTTCTCGCTCTTTTTCCCCCCTAAGGTAATCTCTAGAAAGTAGTTTGTACTCATGTCCCACAGTGATTAAATATGCAAAGTAATTTCCATGATTTTCGCTGCGTTCTGAACCAAATCAGATTCTGTTCTGCTGCTCTTTGTACAAAGCCACTTATTGGATCAGATTCCAAAACAAATCCCCCGAATTTGGCGGATCATCATTCTAAAAGGGGCTTGCTAAGGTAATCATTAAATTAAACCACCCCTTTAAGAATATTTAGATCTGGTCTGCCAAGCGGAACGGTCTAATGGTTTTTAAATTAGAAGCTGTGGAACGCTGGTGAATTTTCCTTTGTGGGTCAAGTGGGTATTAACAAATGCTAAGAATCGTCTCTATTTTGATGGCCATCACCTTGAAATCTGCAAGGAAAAGCGAAGAGTGGGAAGGCTAGGGATTGGCGTGGGTTTCATGCCCAGGGCTGGGCTGGCTGTAGGGCCGAGCAGGGCGGAAGTGTATGTGTGTGTGTGAGAGAGAGAGAGAGAGAGAGAGAGAGAGAGAAAGAGAGAGAGAGAGAGAGAGAGAGAGAGAGAGAGAGAGAGAGAGAGGGGGGGAGAGGGAGAGGGAAAGAGAGAGAGGGAGAGAGAGAGAGAGAATGTCCCAGCCATAAAGCCTGAGTTGATTCATGTGGTCTGGTAGCTTAGAGAAACCTTCTCTCTGTTCTTCCTGGGCAGTTGGCTGGGAACCCTGAGAACATCTAGAGCAGGAGCTTGAGGTCAGCACCTCTGCAGCAGGTATGGGGACCAGAGACCATTGGATGGTGCTGTCCGTCTCCTCTTATCAGAACTTGTAGCTTCTCAGCAGCCCTGGGGCCCCCCTGGGCTGGGCAGAGGGAAGTCCAGTTTGTGACTTATGGGAATGCAGTTTGAGCTGAGCTGAAGTCACTTGCAGAGATTTCCACCTCCCTGACTGTGTGGACTGTGGGCCCAGCTGGCATTTTAAAAATCAAATAAACAAGCCAGGCACTGGTGACTCATGACCTGTAATCCTACCTGCACAGAAAGCTGAGATCTGAAGGTTACAGTTAGATGCTGGCCTGGACAGGAGAGTCCATAAGACTCATTTCCAATTAGTCACAGAAAATGCCAGAAGTGGTACTATGGCTCAAATGGTAGAGTGCTAGCCTTGAGCAAAGGAAGCTCAGGGACAGAGCCCAGGCCCAGAGTTCAAGCCCCAGGATTGGCCAACAAGCAGAGGAACAGATAATTTTAATTTTCAGCTGAGGTAGGAGCTTTTACATACTTAGGAAAAGGCCCCTTTTGACAATTTAAAGGCATAGTGCAGGGAGGCCTTAGTTAAATCAGAAGGCAGGTAAACTAAAGCCTTTAGGTCAAAGGGCTATTTTGTTTTTGTGGTTCTGGATTTGAACTCAGGCCCTGGCACATGCTTGGCAAACTCTTCACTAGTGGGTTACATCATCAGCTTCTCTACCCCTTTGTTTTTGCATGCGCTAAGAATATTTAAGTGGTTGAAAAGAAATTCAAAAGCAGAGTAATACCTTACGATGTAAATTTCAGTGGGCACACATAAAGTTTTACGGGCACACTGCCAGATCCCTTATTTTTGCATTATTGTCTGTAGACGCAGCTGATGCAGTAGGATTGTGTGGTCTTCCAAGAAAATGTTTGCTCATGCTTAAGTCATTGGAAAAGAAATCCATGAAATGTGAAACAGGGGAAACAGTGTGTAATGGCACCTGGTGGGATTGGGCGCCCCCTCTGGTAGGCTTTTGTTACTACATACCAGGGATGTCAGTTTGGCCAGTCGGCTGTTTCCAGAAATGGGTCCTGTGGACCCTTTGAAGAATGTGTGTGCTTTTTATCTACCCGGGCTTGATTGTAACATTACAATTACATACACCCCCACACCCTCACATGCAACAAGTGTCTGAAAATGAGTGTTTTAATAAACTGTGCTACATCCATTTGCAAGTATAAAGGGTGTAGTTGAAGAATTGGTAACCAGATCAGAAAACACCTTTGTCCAACAAATTAAAAAGTAAGCTATAACATCAGACTTACTACGAGCAGAGCAGTTTTCATTCTCTGTGAAGCAACACCTCCATAGTATCTAGAAAATCGGAGAGTTATACTGGAGATGATACTATCGCGTGATGGTGGATGATTTATATTGCTGATTGTCTGGAGTGTCCAGGTTTTCCATGTGGAGCAGAAGTTAACATGCTCAGGTTATTTAGGGTGGCTCTTGGGGCAGGACAGTAGTATAGCAGGGAGGTAACAAGACTGAACTTAACGGCCCAGGGCCCGCTCTGCCTCATGAGTCCACACAGGAGACCAGCCACTGTCTTGCGTGGCTAGAAGGACCAGGATTTGATTCCAATTCCTCCCCTTGCTGGCTCACTCATGTTAACATTATTTTTTTTTGTGACGGTCCTTGGGCTTGAACTCAAGGTCCTTTGGCTTTTTCAGCACTCTACCACCTGAGCCCCACCTCCACTCTGGCTTTTTGGTTGTTAATTGGAGCTGAGCCAGTCTCATGGACGTTTCTGTCCAGGCTTGGCTGGGAGCCTCGATTCTCAGATCTCAATCTCCTGAGTAGCGAGGATTACAGGCACCTGGCTCATTTTAACCATGTTTTAGGAGGATCATATGTATCCTCTGCAAGGCAGGGGTGGTAAGATGTTCTCCTTACAAGGTTTCTTCGAAGGCTGGTAAGAACTTTATGCAGCTGTACCAGGTGTGGTTCCTGGGCTTCCTCCCTCCCTCCCTCCCTCCTGAGACCTCTAAAGTTCCTGAGGACTTTAGAGTTTGGATTTTCCCATCATTGCCATTTGCACAGTGTGGATTTACCTGCTGAGGATGTAGCAGCCCCTTGCGCACCGGTGTAGACACTGCCCAGTTCTTTTCCACACACAGGGGTTCCCTGCCCGTGGCTGCTCCCCCCAGGTCTTTCTTGTACAGGAGCCCTGTACAAGCCCTGACCTCAGTGTGTCCCAGCTCTCTGTTAACCATGATGCTGATGGGTGGTGGCCAGGGCACAGCTGGGCCTGCAGGTAGGCAGGTACCACTGCAACTGAGCACACAGATGCTCAGGCCAGCCAGCCTTTGGCTCTTCTGCTGCCAACCACAGCTCTGTGAACATCATTGACAAAACAATGCAGTTGCCAAATAAGAGCCCCTAAAGATGCCCACTGCCTAATCCCTGGAACCTGTGGCAGAGAGGTAATTAAGGTACAACGGAACTTAGGCTGCTAATCAGCTGACCCCCCCCCAATCAAGGAGATTATCCCTGATTATCCAGTGGCTCAGTGTAATCACCAGGGCCCTTAAATGTGGGAGAGGGGGAGGGGGAGGCAGAGAAGGGTCTGGGGGAAGCATCTTGTTTATTTGTCACAGTAGCAGAAGAACATTCACAGAGCATGTGCAGCTGTTGGGCAGCTCTGAGTTCTGATATGGAGAGGAGTCACTGTAGCTACCCTACCTGCCCCACCTCGGACCCCCAGAATATGTTTGCCCTCCACCCATCTCCTACGAGAGGCATGGAAGACAGTCCACTGGCTGTCTGGTGGCTCTCCTGTCTGTCTCTTTCCACCGTTTTGAACGTGCCCTCCTTCCCTCTGGTTGGTTTGTGTCATTTCTAAAGACTGGTGGTCAAGACTCAGCTACCTTTCCCACTGCCTGGGCTCCTGAGAGGGGCTCCAACCATCCCTGCTTCCCCTCCCGAGACTGCACTGTTATGGAGCCGTCTCTAGAGGCCGCTCTGGAGTGGCAGTGGCCCACAGTGGCTGAAGCCGGGTGTTTGTTGTCCGGCCAGGCTTCTAAGACCTGGGTCACATGTCCACTTCTTCCATTGTCCATTCAGCAGCCGTGGTCCATGGCCTCTGCCTCTGGGCTGGGCTGTGATCTTAGCTCTAGGTAATAGCAGTAGGAGAAGCAATGCCCCTGGCTTCACCTGGAATGTTCTGTAGGTCCATGTTCAGAGCTATGAACTGTAGCCAGCCTCAGTTCATTTTGTTGGAACTGTCCAGGCTTCGGGGTGCTCTGATTCCCCACCCCACTTCCCCCTTGGCCCGTGCAGAGTTGTAGCCTCCCAGCCATTCCTTGTCCACCCCAGCCCTAACGACACCCAGCTTTCCAAGCCTGAGACAGAACACTGTCTTTATCATGCTGTGTCTGGTCTGTAGAGACCGGAGACACCCTCACCAGGATGGATTGAAGTGGGCCGCTCTCCACAGAAGATCCTTGGTACCCCTCCCCTTTCCAAACCAGTCCTCTTTCCCATCTCATTTTGAAGGCAAACCATAGCTATCTGCTTCTTGGGCTACTTTCCTAATCCTCTGGAGGGCAGGGACTGTGTTCTCATATTAATAGGGGTTTTTATTAGTTGAGTGCTTACGGCCCATTTTCTTGTTATGTGCCACTAACAACCCTGTGTGAAAGGTTCTTATTAGCTCCGCTAACGATCAGAGAGCCGAGGCTTGGAGGGTTTAATTAAACTACTCAGGGCTGGCCAGAGCTGGTAAGCAGAGGGGTGGGGATTTGAACTCGAGTGAATCTGGCCTGAGATCCTGGGTTTCTGAGTATTGTGCTTCATGACTTTGCCTGCTTCTGTGTGCCTGGAATCTAGCCCAAGGCTTACAATGTGAGACGCCCAAGAAAGGTTGGAATAATAATGGATTCAGGGCACACCAACTGAGGGGTGGCCACGTGGAACACTTCTTTCAAAACAGCCTCAGTGGTCATATGATTGGGTCCTCTCTTGGTAAGGATGGTTGCAGCTGGGCATTGCAGTGCTGCTTGGAATTCCAGCACTCGAGAGGCAGAGGCAAGAGGCCTGGGAGTCTGGAGCTAGCCCAAGCTACATCATGAGATCTTGTCTTAAGAAAATAAAGGCTGAAGTTCTGGGCTGCAGGAAGGCAGCAGGGCCGGCCGCCTGCCGGCCGGCGCTCACCCACCAAGGAGCCATGCGGAGCCCGCATGTGCGGCACACAGCCCGGTCCCCGGCCTGGCCGCCGCCTACGCAGCTTCGCTCACCTGGAGCCGCACTACCGGGCGACAGCAACTCCAATGGGTTTCCAGTTCAGTTTGAAGTCAATCAAACTTTTGTATTATCAGTGTCTCCTTGATTGGTTTTGCTAGTAATTCTGTAAATTGTACATTTGCAATATGAGGTTTTTTTCCTTTTGTACAATTTGAAACTGATGCTTCACCTTTCCTTTAATAAACTATTGAAAATCAAAAAAAAAAAAAAAGAAAATAAAGGCTGAGCATTGAGTTCAGTGGTGGAGTGTTTGCCTAGCATGTGGGGACCCCAGGAGCTGGTCTCATCTGAAGACAAAAGCACTGATCCAAGCCTTGCCAGACAGAGGGCACTGGAAGCTGCTGTGGGGGACACAGAACCCCGTCTGATTGAGATTGCCCAGGGTCAAGCCATGGGTCAAGGGTCAAGAGCAAGTGGAGATGGCAGACATGCCCATGAGGCAGGGACCAGAAGGGAGGTCACGGCGGGAGCAGGTAGGAGGAAGGAGCCAGGACTGGTCTTCAGGAGCCCCACATCTGGGGGCTTGGAATCTAGAGGTCAGTGGTTAAATGTCCAGAGTCCTTCAGGGCCCCTGGGGGAAGTTTCCAGTGCTCTCATCTCTAACTGCATTTTGTTATCCATCTTCCAAGGAGATGTGGACCTGGGTTTCCATTCATTCATTCATGCATGCATCCATTCACAATCCAGTTCCCCCAAGCTTGCAGTCATGGAAAGTGGGTGAGCTAGTGTCACCTTCCTTTCTTCCTGTAGTGTTAAGGAGAGCTCAGAGAACCCAGGCAGCTCAGCAAAGGTGGTGGCGGGACCGGAAGTGTTTCACCGAGTGGGGCTTTCGACGAGCTCCTGGCTCGTCATCCTTGGATCCAGCTCATCCAGTCTCAACCCCTCAGCAGTGATACAGCAGTTACTCCAATGACTGTTACACCTGCTGATTTCTGTGCCTCTCCCAGGTGAGGGGGACTGGGCTAAGCTCTTTGCATGCATTTCTCTTTTCCCTCTCCAAAACAGAGCAGACAAACAATCAGAGATACTGGGAAACTGGAGCAAGGTCGCCTGACACTGCAGGTCAGCGGCTGCGGCATCCTGAGCCCCTTCTCGCTCCGAAGAGCTCTGAAGGGTGGTGAGGAGGACAGGGACACAGTGGTCTGAGAGACACCCGACCACCGTGTCATTTGGGGCCTGAATCTACGTGGTCTTTGCATCCGTTTGGGTCCTCAGTTCTTGGTGTCCCAGCCCTGCCTGTCATTCCAAAGCAGGAATAAAGATTCGTGTGCTGTTACAGGAATGCAGGGAAGGCGCCTTCCTCTTCTCATGTAGCGTTATCTCTTTACCGGTATGTTCATTTAGGACTCCGTTTCCCCTGCATGCAGGATGCATCCTTCTCTTACCTGCTGAGACCTGGGTTCCTGGCAACATCCCACAGGTAGCTGGTGTTCATGATGCGTTTGCTAGAGATAGAGGCCTGACACCCCCAACAGAGAACCTGGTACATATGGACAGCTCCTTCCTCTTCTCCTCTGGAGCAGTTGCTGGAACCCCAGAAGTCTTATAAATTGAGGCAAAGAACAACATAGTGAGCTTTGTTTTCTACACCCCGCCTCCACAAGGCATCCCACAGCAATACCTGGGGAGAGACTGTAGGCAGTGTTCACGAGGCACCCAGTTTTATTTATCTGGAAATGCCCGTAAAACATCCTCCATATACGGCATGATTTCTCCATGTGGCACTTCCAAACTCCTATCATACCAGAGACGATTTTCTACAGCATTGGAAAAAGTCCATAAAATAGTAAGTCATGGTAACAATAATACAGGCTTCCATTTATTGAGGGCTCGCTTGCTGTGCACCCAGTGTTATAACAAGCATGCTACGGGATTTATTGAATTGTCCGGGAATTGCAGTTGTTCCTATTTTGCATAAAGAAACTTGAGGTTCAATTTGCTCCAAATCACATAGCTTCTGAGTAACATAATTTCAGTTTGCAACCAAAGCTTCTCTTCTCCTTTTCTCTAGCAAAACTATATTCTTCTCATCTATCAGAACGTTCTAAAAATACCAGTTGCTCCAAAGCTTTCCCACAAACCCAAGCATGATCAATTGATCTTTCTGGAGCTGAAAGAAAAACACCATAACCCATGGACTTCATCGGTGATTTCTGGTCTCCACTTATAACCTCTGTTTTCACCATGTACTGGAATTAGCTATGCACTCCCTCAACCCCCGCCAAAACAAAAGATATTTTGAAGTCTAAGCCCCACTACCTCAAAATGGGGCCTTATGTGGCTGTATCATCTGTGTGAAGGTAAAATGAGCTCCTAGTGGATCATCAAGGATCTCAAGTCTGATGATCTGGCGTCCTTATGAGCAGAGGAGGGGACATATCAACCAGAAAGCAGGTCAACCTGGAGATGAGGTCACACAGATTACAGCAGCACAGTCAAAGCCAACCACTACCCAGAGTCGCTGGATAGAGGCGTGGAAGGTCTATCCCCAAAGTCTTTGATGGGACCTTTCAGGCTCCGGCTTCCAGAACAGTCCCAAGAATACATTTCTGTTGTGTAAGTCCATGAGCACACGAGAATTTGTTGTGGTGATTGTAGATAATGAATACACCCTGGTCTTAGAAATCTGTTCTTGGAGGTTCTCAGCCCAGATGAATCAGCAGGCAGCATTGCTGATGGTACCAGAGAGAGGCCCCTAGTATTGAGAAGACACCGGCAGGTGACTGAGCCTGGGCACTGGCTCCAACGGGTAGGGGAGGCTGAGGTTCAGCTGTACTGAGATGTCCTGCAAACTGGAGACCCCAGAGGGCCCGGGTGGGAGGAAGGAAGGGACTGGCAGCCCACAGAGATGCTTTGAAGTTTGCAAGTTTGTATTATGTTTATTCCCCCAGAGACAATTACAAACCCTTCAGGGATTTACTCAATGTGGGTAAATTAGAGGAACGGTGATATGTGAACTCACAGTAGTGACCGCATAATGCAATTCATGAAGCTGAACCTGGATTCATTAAGAACCATCTGCATACCAGGGACCAAGTTCGGTGTGTCCCAATATTAGAATGACATGGCCTATTCCTCCCAGTCCCTAGCACAGGACAAGGCCATGTGTCATACGATTCTAGGCGGGGGATGGCAGAGGGAAGGGACAGATAGCTGGTGCCTGTCTCAATCTGGAGTGTCTGCCTGGAGGTGGCGGCTCCTGAGACTGGCTCTAAGAAAGGGACAGGAAGGTTGGGGAAGGAAGAGGCATCCAAGACCCAATGAGCTGGCCTCAGACTAGCTGGTCCTAGGAATCTTTTCCTTGCTTAAAGATTGTGTGTGTGGGCGTGTGCGTGTGCACATGCACGGAGGTCCAACTCAGGGCCCTACTCACACTAGGCAAGCGCTTTACCACTGAGCTACACCCCTAGATGTCCTCCTCTTAAATAGCTCTGCGGAAAGCAGGTGCCGATGGCTCACACCTGTGATCCTAGCTACTCAGGAGAGCGAGACTGAGGATCTCGATTTGAAGTCAGTCAAGGGTAGAAAAGCCCTGGAGATCCTATCTCCAGTTAACCAGAAAGATGGTAGACAGGAGGTATGGCTCAAGTTGAGTTAGGCACTAGTTAAATAAGCAAGCCGAGAAATCCTGAGGCTCTGGGTTCAAGTTGTGGTACCTCAAAGAAATGACTTTGGGCCGCATGTATCTTCTGTGTGTAGGTGACAGCTGTTAATATTCACTGTACTGGACTTTAAAAGAACTGAGAAGTCATAAACATATTTAAAATTTCATTAAAAATAACAATAAAACCATTATATGTGGATATAAATAAGTTATACAAACTTACTTAAAAAAACAACAATAACAACACCCTAGCTTCTGTTTCCAAAACAAAACTTCAGCTATAAACATAGCCTAGTCCTACATTGCTGCTGATTTTTCTGGCTCCCAGTGTAATCTAGCTTTCCACACAGGAGAAGCAAAGACCCGAGGACCCCTCCAGAGGCCTGGAGGTACCCTAGGACTGGTCAGCACCCACTGTGAGAACTGCTGAGCCAGGGCCTAGATGCATGCCATCTGTGAGAAGAAGTCATGTGGAGCTTGGCATCACCAGAGCATGCTGGGAAAAGGCACAGATGGTGGCGAGAGAGGTTGCCACAAGGGGTGGGAAGTGGGGAGTATGTGGATGCCAGGGTGCCAATGCTACCGTGGGCAGGTGACAGAAAGCCACTGAGACTTCCTGGCTGGGTGGGCGTACCTAGCCAGCCAGCTTTGGGAAGGGGCAGTCTGTGTGCATGGAGTAAGGTCAGAGGGAAGAAGGCTCCGGGGAGGCCAGGCGAGGCTGAGGCCGCTGTGACACAGGCCCAGGCAGTGGCTGGCCGGCGGCTGGAACATCTGGGTGTCAATCTGTCACTGGGAGAACCTAGCCTGCCCCCAAACTGTTGTTAAATGCGCAAGGTCTGGAGCCAGGGAGACAAGGTTAATCACACTGAATAGGTTGTTTTAAGATCAGACAGAATGTTTCCATTAAAATAATTAAAAACCTTCAAGTGTTTCGGGGGCTCAAAGGTGTATATTGCAGCTACCTGGAGAATTTCCTTGGTAAAACTGTTCATTTCCTGGTGACCCCAGAGAAGCAGGAGTTACCGTATTTCCTCTACAAGGTGAGACTTGAAGAGACAGGACTGTCATGCAGTAAGGAGCAGGGGTCCGATGCTCTACAGCCTCCCTACTTGGGGGTTCCAGGACAATGGGTGCTGTGCCTCAGTTTCTCTGTCTGTAATGAGAGAACACCAGTGCCTGGTGTGGTTCTGAGTCTGAGTTTGATGGACATCAGCTCCTTTCTTTGCCTGGAGTCCATTTCCCACACAGCACTGTGCCTGTGTTCCTTCTACCTGGGTTGGACTGACTGACAGTTGGGCTCCCAGCTCAACTTTGAACCTCTTGCTTTATATGGCTGGTCTTTGACCCAGAGCATCTAAGCTTTTCTATGACTGACTGTGTTTCACGTGGAAGAGAAGTGGGGACTTTAATTTTGAAAACAAAAGGTAGTGGCAATCCAGCGGGTCTCCCCCACCCCCATCCCCACACAGGGGGCCTTTCAGTCAGAAAGGACGCTGATAGGCCAGCCTTCCTGGATGGTTTCAAACCAAGGCTGCTTTTGGTTTCATAGACCAGGCCCTCAGAAGGGCCTCGGGGGAGGGTGGCCCGTGTCTTTCGGGGGTAGGGTCCAGGACCCCCACTTCGGTCTGAGCCATTGTGTCTGTTATGGTCTTTATTGGAGCAGAGGCACAGAGGAGTCTGCTTCCTTCCTTCCGTCCTTCCTCCCTTCTGTACATCCTTCTTTCTTCCTTTCTCTTTTGTGCAATTCTGGGGCTTGAACTTAGGAGCTGGGCCATTGTCCCTTAGCTTTTTCACTCAAGGCTGATGCTTTGCCACTTGTACCACAGTTCCACTTCAGGCTTTTCGTTGGTTAATTGGAGATAAGAGTCCCAGGGACTTTCTTTCCCAGGTTGGCTTTGAACTGCGATCCTTGGATCTCAACTTCCTGAGTGGCTAGGATTACAGGCATGAGCCACCAGTGCCTGGCTCTTCTGTAATTGCTTTACTGTATAGATCTCTATTGACATTTTTATAGACAGTAACAAATTTTCTCTGTGAAATAAAACAGTCTTACGGGGGCCTTTCCAACCTACTGAGGAAGAGGGAGGATTAAATAACCAATTACAGCTGGATATTTACCTGGCAGATTAGGACGGAGGCTCCAAAGCTGTCTTGCACTACTTAGGTAAATGATCTTTGCTCCACAAAGGTTTATAAATATGTATTTCGCTAAAAGACTCAAGTCTTAGCCGTAATTAATATGCACTTCATAGCATTTGTTCCATTAAAACTTCACCTATCTCTTGACTTTTTTTTTTTTCAGAAGCAAATGAACTTGAAAGAATACCACAGGCCTGAGGCAGATGTGAAAGTATCATTGTGCATTACCAGGTCGGTCCCAGACTGCCCGCAATCACAACGCTCCTCTCGCCACGGGTCTCCAAAGTAGCTTCGGAGTAGTGACCTCTCCCAGATCACGTGACCTTGCTGTGAGTTAATGCTGGCTTGGAACCGTGATCCTCAGACCTCACCTTCCTGAGTAGATAGGATTACAGGCGTGAGCCGCTGGTGCCTGGCCCAGAGTCAGTTCTGATAGTTTTGTTTGGTTGTGTGAACTCTGCGTGAGCACGTGGTTACTGAGGGAGGCTGGAAGGCCGAATGGGGGTCCAGGCTCATCACTTCCCAGAAGAGCTCAGGCAGCCTCCCCACTCCTGCCTCCCCACCTTCAAGAACGGAGCCAGGTGACTATGGCTGGGGGCCGGGCACTGACCTGATAGACTCATTTGAAAGAGCCATGGATGTTATTTTACCAGTGATACCAACAGGATGCTCTCCTTGTAGAACTTCTGATTGCTTCCCTCTGAGAAAGTGCTTTTTAGCTTTGGTTCAAATGCAAAGGTCTTAGAATGGCTGCTTTTCCTCTAGTACCTAGACCCCACAAATATGAGATGCCTGATCTCTAGAGACCAGTTGGGCAAGCCAAGCTTTAAATAAACCAAGCGAATGCTTTCGTCATTTTAGGAGGCTTAGTAGCCAAGAGTTTGAAGATTGTCATGTAGAACAAAGCCTGGAGCCCACGGCTCTGTGTCAGAGCTATGGAGCTTGGAAAGCCATCAGATTTTTTTTAGAAACAGTATTTATGTATTTATTTTGATCGTTAAGTAGTTGTGCAGAGGGGTTCCAATGCCACGTGTTAGTGTGCGAGTCCAGTGTCACCCTCTCATCCTGCTCGCCTCGTCCAGCCCTCCCTTCAAGTTACCCAGCTCCATTCTCACTTACATGCATTGAATATTGCATTCGTGTTGGTCTGCCTTTCTTCTTCTTTATCATCCAAACACATTTCCACATTGATAGGGAAGCCTGTAAGTGAAAGGAAGGGCTAATTGTCAATATTTCAAACCACATAGGCATTATGTAGAGTTCTCGCTTATTCTTTTTTATTCTCATTCTCTTATTCTCTCTCTGCTTCCCTCTCCTCCCCTATGTATCCGTGTGTGTGTGTGTGTGTGTGTGTGTGTGTGTGTGTGTGTGTCCTGGGCCTTGAATTCAAAGTGTGGGTGCTGTCACAACATTTTCACTCAAGGCTGGCATTCTGCCACTTGAGCCACAGTTCCAGATAAGCATCTCATGGACTCTTCTACCTGGGTTGGCTTCCAACCTTGATCCTTAGATCTCAGCCTCCTTTGTAGCTAGGATTACAAGCCTGAGCCAGTGGTACCTTACTTCTACAGGTCTTAAGAGGGACAGTGTGAGGACTCTAGGACCAAATAAAGGCCTGATACTTCAGTCTGCCTCCAGCCTAGATCTGACAGATAAAATACAGGACACCTAGTTAAATTGGAATTTCAGATCAATGACATGATTTTTGGTATATGTATATATATATATATTATATATATATATACACACATATATATATATGTATATATACATATATACACACATATATATGTATATATATATACATGCACATCTATACATATATGTATCTCCAATTTGGCATGGGTCATACTTATACTGTAAGTCATCTTTATTTATCCCAAATTGAAATCTAACCTTGACTCTGCATTTGTAATCAATCTAGCAGCCATCTTGTCACATGAGATAGCACAGCTCACCATCATAGCCAAGGATATCAGCCATGACAAGTTCCCAGGGTTGAGCAATTTTCTGACGCCCAGTGCAGGTTCAGTAGTAGCTGTAAGTGAGTCCAGTCCTGGTTTTCCCAAGGACACCTGGGTTCTGATTTCGGGGGTAGGGGGGTTCTGTAGGCTGCAGGTCTTTGAAGGATTTTCCACAGACTCCATTCCTACAGCTCTGACTCCCTCTTTTAGACATTTCCATAGCACTCTCCAGCTTGGCTAATGAAAGGCTAATTTGTGATTGATCATCCCCCTCCATCCCCTCCCCTGCCCCTAGTGATGCAGTGGTATCTCCAGGGCCGAGGTGGGTGAAGGCCACATTTTGAGCCCCAGCCAACTCTTCAATTAGGAGGTGGAGATAAGCAAGCTATTACAGAGGAGTTTTTGCTCTTTGTCTCTCTCCCCCCTTTTAATTCTTTCTGGCACTTACTCCTCTCTCATGATGACACTGCCAATTGCTGTACAGACCTTCCCTGCACCCTAACTGGGGAGTCCTAGTTTGATCCTTGTGGGTCCCAACGATTCAGAAAAGCCTTCCAGGATCAGCCTGGTTGGCCGAGCTCTGCTCCTTGGGGAAGAGGAGTCCTGTGGACAATGCAGACATTCATAGCAATCATGTCAGGAAAAGATGGAGCAGGAAGCCGCTCCGATATTACAATCCAAACAACGTTATGGGTAATTTCCCCTTCGTAACCTGAGGACAAGAAAACTTTATTACTATTTAAACTTCAATATTGCACCAATTAAATTTCAGCTAAGGCATCAGAACGAATGGTCTAAGCGCCATGAAATAAAAAGAAGAGCCTTTCTGTGTCCCCCAAAGAATTATAGGAATAACTTTTTTATTCATTGCAACTGCACTTATTTTGAGCAATTAAGGGGGAGAGAAGGTATTAACTGTGGATAGATACTGGCTCATGTGTTTTTGATGTGGTGACAAACTCATCTTAAACAATACTATTTTCTTACAAAAAGTCGGAATGACAGCAGACTCACAGGCTAATTTTTTTTTCTTGTCGCATTGAAGTTTTCTACCTCACAGCCCAGATAGCTTTTTTTAATCAAAGCAAGAAATGGAAGAGCAGGCTTCACCCTCAAATGCAATCATATTTAATCATATTTAATATCCTTATTTCTCAGCTGATCAAACTTTTAAAATTTGAATGCTTTGGTTTGATTTAGAACTCTGTGGAAGTCAAACTAATGCAAAAAAAAAAACACCACCACATTCCTTTGTTGTTACCCGAAAAGAGGAATGTACTAGAAAGACCCTCAAGCCTTGAGTCTAGATGCCAGGTCCCGGGCAGGACTCCATGAGGGCCTGGCAGGCAGAAGAGCCTCTGGACAAGTTCTGTCTGTTTGCTCATCCACTAAACGAATGCCTTCGCACATCCTGCTTGTATTCGGTGAGCCCAGGCTGGTGGGTGATGGGGTGTTGCTCTATCAGTGGGCTGCAGACACACACGCTTTTCTTCTGCTTCTTTGGACCTAGCCCAGGGCCTGCATGCAACAGCCACCCTATAAATGGATGTAGAGTGGGGTGGAATATTACACACCCATTAAAAATGTGAGGCGCAATCTATCTTGAAAAATGGACGATCCACACAATGCTGAGTGGGAAAACAGACCCTCACCTTTACAGCAAGTGTAAAGGGCCCATTCCACATGAGACATGGAAGCTGTTAAGAGATAGACAAGGTGCCAGCTTCCAGAAGTCCACTGAAAAGTAGAGGAGGAGGCTTGGATGTGGCAGCAGTGTGTACAGGAAATGCGAGCAGGAGGACCCTGAAATGGACCAGGCCGAGAGCGAGATGGAGACGGAGCAGCACTTCCTCAGGGAAAGGAAAAGGGAAGAAGGAGGCATGAGGACCAGAACTCCTGGAAATGGTCTCTGTGGTGGGAAAGAGATGTCACAGGAAAAACAGTCTGAAGACAAGGTAGAGAGCTTGAGAGCCTGGAAAGTTCCGTCCTGGTAGCGTGGGAGGCCGGGCCTGGCTGAAAGGTATTGCTGGGGAACTTGAAGATCGTAGGTTCCTCTAGGGTCGCTCACTAAAGACCCTCAGTGTTGGGCTGGGGAAGCATAGATCCGTCCACACCAGACACCACCCACGACGGCCACTCGCTCATCCGCTCTGGGGGCTTCTTCACACCTGTCCTCAGATGCTTGATTTCTTCTACATGTGGATTCCGAGCTCTTTACTTACTTTTGTGGTGGTGCTGGGCTTGAACTCAGGGCTTTATGCTCCTACCTGGCTTTTGCGCTCAAGACTGGCACTCTACCATTTGAGCCACAGATCCACTGCTGGCTTTTTGGTGGTTCATTGGAGATAAGAGTCTCACAGACGTTTCTGCTGCAGCTAGCCTCAAATGACAATCCTCAGATCTCAGCCCCCTGAGTGGCTAGGCTTACAGGTGTGAGCGACTGGCATCTGTCAAGAATCAATTCTGACTGCCTCACCTCAGACAGACTTGGGATGCTCCATGAATCATTTGTGTGACCTTGGGCAAGGTATTCAACCTCTCTGGGTCGTAGCTCCTTCACAATGGATAAAATAGGCCTTTGAAAACCCCAAGGATGTAGATTAGCCATCCTTTTCTTTCCATAATCACGGTTTAGACTTTTTGACTTACACCTTATTAAGTCCATATCGCATCTTTATTTTTGCATACGATTTGCAATTCTTGATCCTGCTTCCTAACTCTCTTACAAAGGAAGCCCTAGGCCCTGGGCTTTGGGCACAGACAATCTTGATTCAAATAGAAGAAGCCCCATCAGGCAGTCGTTCTGGGGCCTTGCTTTTCCTCATTGGCAGATCAGAAGATTTGTCAACCTGGAAGGCTCTGTGAAAATTCAGTGAAAAAGCCAGACTCCTGCCTGCCTACCTCCCCAGGCAAAGGCTGTGTAGCCAGCGCCCTCTTTATTCCCGGGGCGACTAGGACCCACAGAGCTTGAATGAGAGGAAAAGAAAGAGGGGTTCACCTTTTACCCAGGCCTTCCACGATCAGCACTTAGGGATCATCCGCTACTGTGGGAATGGATGGGTCAAAATCAGACACAGCCTCTGCAGAGGGCATGGGTCCCATGTCCCTTGCACACGCTCAGAGAAGAGGGACGGTCTAAAGACCGAAGCTTGCGTGTCGGATCTTACTTGGTGCCAGGAATCTCTGCTGAAATTTTGGAACTCGGAAATGAATCTGTCCTGGTTCTTCCATTCATGGGGCTTCTAGGTGTTGAAGGATGTCTGGGAGTTCACCGCTGGGTAGTGAACGCCTAAGTTCTGGAACCTGACCTCAGGCCTCTTCCCCGGATCTAATGCCTGGAAAAGAGCTGGTTGTTTCAGAAGATGCGGCAGAGGCCCTAAGGAAAAGCACGTGCAGTGAGAAGGATTGGAACTGGTCTGGATGAAATCGGGAGGTCTTCTCGGGGAGGTGATGGATCGAGAAAGCCCTTCTGCCCCCCTGGGCTGCCATGAGGCTGTTGGGGGACCCAGAGTGTGTCCTCATCTTGGTACATGCAGAGGACAAGCACAGAGCCGCACTGCTCGGCTTGGGCGATGGTTCTCAGGGCCACGTGGCTGGGGAGGGGGACGCTATTAATTTCCTGCCTTTGATTAATACTCCAGGATGGTACAGAGGGCGAGATGTTGAGAGGGTCAGAGCGAAATGCCGGCCCCGCTGGCCGATCACCCACACGCTGCTCAGGAAGCACCCACTGATGACAAATGACTGTATCGGGAGCTGGGTCAGAACACAGGCTGGTCCTCATTTTTCTCTCCTTGACACCAACTGCCTGTGTCTGCTGTTGGTGATTCGTACCCGTGCGTGGTGTCTGTCTGGAGGCTGGGTCCTGGGCCACAGGTGCTCCTTGGTGCCGCCAGGACATCGTCAGCCTGTCCTGCAGGGCTCACCCACGAGCTGCCTGGTAACTTGGACATGGTCATTAAACGGCACGTGTAAAATGACAGCGGGGTGCTGACAGCCGTGTGCTCTTGCCCAGAGAAGCTGTGACCAATGTTGTCTCGTTCCTGTTCTTCCTTCTAGATGGTGTTGCTCAGCGTCCTGAATGAGCCTGGCTGAGTCCCTCAGGCAATTGCAGAGGCTCCAGACCTTGCATTGAAGGAACAGGATGGTAAACACATGGCTCCTGTGCACGTGGGTATGCATGCATATATGTGTACACATGCATACGTGTGCGAATAGGCACACCTGCCTGCCAGAGTGTGTATAGTGCATGCACACACGTATAGTACACCCATGTGAATATTCAAGTGTGTATGCATGTGAACATGTGCATAATGCATATATGTGCATGTGCAAGGGTGTGTGTGCAAATACACACATGCATGCAAGCAAGGTATGCAGGTCGAATGTGCATTCACCTGTGTGAACGTGTGCAGGTGAGCATGCATGTGAACATGCATGAATGCAACTGTACATATGCATCACGAGTGCATGTTGAGTGTGCAAATGCATGCATGCAATTGTGTGCATGTACAGGTTGTGTGCATGTATGCATATGCTTGTACATATCTGAGTATATATGTATGTGTGTGCCTGTGTGTATGCATGTGCAGTGTGTGTGTACTTGTGAGCGCATGCGGGTGGGTGTGCATATGTCTGTGATGTGTGCATGTACCTGTGTGTTCATTGGCTCAAAGCTTGTGTGTGTATGTGTGTGTGTGTGTGTGTGTGTGTATGTGTGAGAGTTGTGGGGCTTGAACTCTGGGCCTGGGCACTGTCTGTCAGCATTTCAGCTCACGGCAAGTGCTCTACCACTTGAGCCAAGTGCCACTTTCGGTTTTCTAGTGGATAATTGGGGATAAGAGTCTTACAGACTTTCCTGCCTGGGCTGTCTTTGAACTGTGATCCTCAGATCTCAGCCTCCTGAGTAGTCAGGATTACAGGTGAGAGCCACTGGTGTCCAGCATGGCACAAAGCTTTTGAAAAGTTCTGTGAAGGCCCTTTCCCTCATCCATATTCATTCACTTTCCTAACGTCATTCCAGCCTGACTCCCTGCAGTGGCTTCTCATTGCCCTTTGAGCAAAGCCATGCTCTGCCAGGAGGTGCACAGGGTTCCATGTCACCGGAGCCCTGCTCTGCTCTAGCCCTATCTTCTCTTCGGTCCCAGAGTGCCACTGCACTGCGTTCTGCCCTGGCCGTGGCCTGTTCTTTGCCCTGCCCTGGAGCACTGATGGCTGCTCTCCCCTTCGCCCGAGCGCCGGCCCAGTTCCGTGCCCAGTCCTTTCAGATCTCATACCTGGGCTCTAAACAACCACTGCCGGCCACTGCTGCCCTGCCACTCCCCTTTGGGATCTTCCCCCTGAATTTTGTCCTGACACTCTTCCCTGTCTGGCATGGCTGCCTCTGTCTGTAGACAACCCGTCATCTGGGATCTGCCTGGGGTGAGTGCTGGGGGTGGGTACACGAACCCCCAGGGCTTCCTGTAGACCTGAACCCTGGGTTCCTTGTGCACACGAGCTGGCGGTCCTTGTCATACCAGTGTACCCGCTGGAGCTCGGGGGCAAGTTCCAGTGCAAGGTTCTGGCACTGGTGAAGTACATACGAGCAGAAAGGGAAGATCAGAGAGGTCAACAAACCCAAAGCCACACAGGAGCTAAGCTATGGATCTGGGAGTAAGTGGCAATGTCTCCACGGCGCTAGTGTGTGAGATGTCCCCCTCTTCACCCCGCACCACCCCCACCAACCCATATGCTGTGTGTGGAGAAGCTGGCTCACATTAGGAAGCTTGACTTTTTAAGGGGTTAATCTTTTCTGATGGCTCCTCCAAAGGACACAAGCTAAGGAAAACCCTGCCTGGGCCCTGGGTAAGCACATGGAAATAGGGGCTAGGATCGTGTCTACTCTGGTCGGGAGAAGAGACGCAGAGACTTCATTTTCTTGGAGTCAGGCCTGTGATTGAAGATGGGGCTTGAGATCCGAATCGAGGCAGGGAAAAGGTGGGTGCTGATGGAATTACCAGTCCGCTGCGCGTTTTACAATGAAATTTGTACACAAGCGTAACCTCGTGCAGATGATGTATTAAGCTCTCTGGGGATGTAAATCTCGCCATTCTTAAATGTCCTTTCACAAAGTCAATCCTGTTACATAAACGTAAGAGGGAGGAAGATCTCTTACTCTGGGACTGGTCGCTTTCCTGCCAAAAAACAACGGTATTTAAAACCCTTCAGCATTGTCCCAGCAATTAAATAAAATTAAACACACGCACACACACACACACACACACACACACAAATTCTAATTCTAACTTTATTAATGTTATTGGCAAGGCTTGGCCCACCGGCCTGCACCCCACAGATTCTAGAAGTCATCTGTATTAGATTATGCAGATATCATCTATCTACATAATACTTCCAAATACTTCCAAACTTAATCTGTCCGGGCTTCAGAGAGCGAATAAGCAAACACTTAGATTTGCATTAGATTCTTGACTTTGAAATCCATTACTGTAAGTTACTGGCTGACTTTGAGGGGCGACCTTTGCTGGTGAGGCGGGGAGGTTGGGAGGGGCCACGTGTGTGTATTTAGAGGCTGACACCATTACACAGCTTGCTTCAAGGTCATGTTTACCTTTGTTATTAGAGAACAGGTGTCCAATGAGGCAGGCCAGCCTGAGTCACAAGGGACTTCCGTCTGGGGGCTCTCAAGGGTCATCAGAAATTTTTAGGATATGTTCTATTATATGTTTGTCTTGCTTTGCTTGTTAATTTTTAAAAAGTCCAACATAGTTTTAAAAAAATTCAAGAAAATGCAAATCTGACAGTGTCTTAATAATACAGGACATTTATTTATTTAGTTGAGGGTGTGAGGTATCAGGACCATTCTTGCTTATATCCTGCTTCATTTAAATTTTAGCTACTCTGTGTGATTATTACGGTGTGAGGTATCCGGACCATTCTTGCTTATATCCTGCTTCGTTTAAATGGAGTACATTGGTGTACTCCATACCAGGTCCTGTATGTATACTCAATCTTTTCTCTAATAGAATAAACAGTAAAGATCATAGGTTTTACACCCAGGATTGTATGGTCCCTTGTTGCAAACTGCAGCTGGAAACACCATCAGGAACAGTGTACTGTTCTTACACTGTTCCTTCTGTATAGAAAGAGGCCGTGCACCAAACTGGCTGTCATTCATAGCCTACCCCTCCCTACCATGCTGGAGGTGCCTTTCTTTAAATAGTTGAAATTAATAGCAGAGCTCTCAGGTGCTTCTGTTTCAAAATAAAACTAGGGGAGGCATTTGGCAATCTAGACTGGGCATTGAGAGAAACATCCTGACTCAGGTGTGAATAGAATTTATCAAATGTTTTCCAAGGTAGCAGCTCTGCTCAGAGTTGTATCTGCGGGGTGCCAGGAAGCTGCAGAATGACCTGAAACCAAAACAATCAGAAGCAGGGCAACGTTTGCTAACGGATGTGAAAGGTATGGAAGAGTGTCTGCTTTTCTTCTAGCATAACTCACTGTCCTTTCCCATTGCGTGCGCTGGAGGTGGAGAAGCCTGCTGCTGCAAAGCTCAGGACTCTTAGTTCAGGGTCTGTCCTATGTGGGCCACTCCCGAGCTATCCCTGGTGCAGAGGCCCCTGGAAAGTGTGTGGACTCACTCCTGACGAAGAACCCCATTGACCTGGCATTGTGTATTTGTCAAAGAGGGCATGTGTTCACGTAAAATCATCTACATCACCCTCTCAGAGAAAGTGTGTCATTCTACCAGGGCTTACTGCCATTTCCAATGAGGCCTTGTCCATTTAAAGAAGAGCGTCCAAGATGGTTCTTCACCTCACATACCAGGCTAGAAGGCACACTGCCTCTCCGAGGGGCACAGCCGAGTCGGAAAGGGAAACTTATCCATCCCCAGATGACACCTGCTCAACACACGACTTGACAAAGGAGCTTCAGATACCTCACCCTCTCCTTCTAACTACATTTCCAGGGATCTTTTCTACCTAGAAACTGTAGTCAAAAGTTCTTTCTCTTTCTCTACATATATATATGAAAGTAATATATAATGTAATTATATATAATATATAAAAACTTCATATATGTTATAATATATAACAATACAATAAGATATAATAAATAATAATTAATATAGTGCATACTATAATATTTAACAAATATATACAATGTTATATAAATATAAAAATATATAAATGCATGTGTATATAATATAAATAATATTAACATAATATATAAAATACATTTAAGTAGTGAAATAGTTTTCTTCCCAAATAAAATTTGCAAAAATCATATTCATTTCTAATAATATCCAAATATGGCAAATAGTATTTCCTAGAGAACTCAGTTCCTGGCTGGAATTCAGAAGGTGCTCAATAATTTTAAGTCAGCTATTGTGGTTAGTGTCCTGTTGCTGTAATAGAACTCTGGGGACATTTATAAAGAAACATTTATAAAGACTCTCTCACAGCTCTGGAGTATGGAATGGCTAAAGTGAAAGTTCACCTCTGGTGAGGACATTGTTACTGGTGGGACAGTCTGAAGTGTCCCGAGGTGGCACAGCCTGCCACATACAAATGGTGCATGGCAGAGAGAAAGTCATTTTGTAACAAAGTTATACTTCTCAACTTATGGGTCACTGAGGTCGAACCACCCCCCTAGGTCCCACCTCCAAATCCCCTTACCATCTAACCTTGGGGAGGAAGCTTCTAGGGCATGACTTTTGGGGTACAGACATTGACTTGTGAGTCTGGTTCAGTTACATGAGGCATGGGACCTTGATCATAGCAGCATTGTACTCCAGAGCAGACGAAAATGCTGGGTATCTGAGGGAATTAAGATGTTCTCATAAGCCTCAGTGTTAAGTCTTTTAAATAAACAAGGCAGCCTGAGAATTAAATGAGATGTCAGGTGACCTACCTCAATCACACTTGTACCTAGTGAGCTCCAATAAAGATTGCGCTGAATCAAAGTAATAATAAAAAAGAATTTGCCCACTTATAAATGAGTTTTGAAAGATGCTTACATTTCCAATGATACCAACTATGGCAAGGTACCCATACTTTATATCATATACAAGTACATATTTAGTGTAGCAGGATTCAAATGTCTATTTCCCATACTTTATTAGCATATACTAGCTGTGTAGAGTTTCAGTGTGATGTTACCATATCTGCAAGCAATGAGTCCCCTCCAACCCATTCTCTTTGACACTCCTCTTCACCCCCTCCCTCTTCTAGGAACCAACTCAGCAGGTGTCATTCTATAATACATGTGTATAAGATACTTGAGACTGTGTTCCCCCTAGCTGGTATCTATCCCCAACAGAAGCGGTTTTACATTCCTGTTATTCTATTAAAAAATATTTTTGCCTAGCACTGGTGGGTTCACACCCATCATCCTAGCTGCTCAGGAGATCTGAGGATTGTGGTTCAAAGCCAGCTTGAACAGGAAAGTCCTGTGAGACTCTTATCTCCAATTAACTACCAAAAAAAGCTGAAAATGGAGCTGAGGCTCAAAGTGGTAGAGGGCTAGTCTTGAGCCCAAAAGCAGAGACAGCACCCTAAGTTCAAGCTACAGGATTGGTACTCATGTGCGTGCACATGTACACATGCACACACATGCATTATACATACACATATACATTCATATATTGATTGTACAAGGGGGTTTGTGGTGGTATTTTATATATACATGCAATATCCCCTGATTAAATTCATACTTTCTATCATTTTCCCTTGCTTCTCCACTTGTTTCATTGTTCTATTTTCATATAACCATATAAAGTTCTTCTACCACACTGACCCCACTTTACCCTCTCTCTTTGCCTTACCCATCCCACTAGTACCCCCCTCCACAGGACTTCTTCATTCTAGTGACTGTCTTCCTCGTTGTGCGGAAGGTTTTTGGTCTGATTCAATCCCATTTATCGATCCTTGCTCTTCTTTCCTGAGCTTCCTGAGTCCTCTTCAGGACTGATGCTGGTGTCTTGCAGTATTTCTCTAGGTTTTCCCGTATTCGTTTTATACTTTTGGGACTATAAAGTATACTTTTATACTTTTAGTCCACCTGGAGTGGTTGTTAGTGCGGAGGTAGGGACAGGGGCCAGTTTCAGTCTGTACATGTGTGTATCTCAGCCCCATTTGTCAAAGAGGTTGTCTTTTCTCCGTTGTATATCTTTGGAATCTTTATTATAAATGAGTTGACAGTAACTGTGTGGGCTTATTTATGGTTCTTCTACCCTTCTCCTCTATCCTCTTTTTCTGTGTGTCTGTTTTCATGCCAGTTCCATGCTGCTTTGGTTACTATGGCTCTACAGCATAATTTGAAGCCAGGTTTGTGTTACCCCCAGCATTGCTTGTTTTGCTTAAGTGCTTTGACTATTCAAGGTCTGTTGTGTTTCAGTGTGAACTGTAAGATTGATTTTTTCCTACCTACGTGAGGAAGTTATTTTTGATAGGACTCATACTGAATATATAGATTTTGGTACTATAGCCATTTTGTTTTCCAATAAAGAAGTTGTCAGCTGGGCACTGGTGGGCTCACACCTGTAATCCTAGTTACTCTGAATCCTGAGATCTGAAGATTGAAATTTGAAGCCAGCAGGGGAAGTAAAGTCTCCATGAGACTCATCTCCAATAAACAACTCAAAAGCCAGACATGGCACTGTGGCTCAAGTGATAGAGTACTAGCCTTGAACACAAAGAGTCTCAAGGACAGCACCCAGGCCCTGAGTTCAAGCCTTACAACTGACCAAAAAAAGGAAATTGTCAATCCATGAACACGGGTGGTCTTTACATCTTCTGGGGTCTTCTTCAATTTATTTCCTCTGTGATTTACAGTTCCAGTAAAAGAGCTATTTCACTTTTTTTTTTGTCAGCCATGGGGCTTGAACTCTGGGCCTGGGTGCTGTCCCTCAGCTCTTCAGCTCAAGGCAAGTGCTCTACCACTTATGCCACAGTGCCACTTCCAGTTTTCTGGTGATTCATTGGAGATAAGAGTTTCATGGACTTTCCTGCCCAGGATGACTCTGAACCATGATCCTCAGATCTCAGCCTCCTGAGTAGCCAGGATTACAGGCAAGAGCCACCTGCACCCAGCCTATTTCACCTCTTTAGTTTCATTCATTCCAAGTTATTTATTTTTTGTTGGTTGTGGGGCCTGAACTCTGGGCCTGGGGACTGTCCCTCAGCGCTTCAGCTCAGGACTAGCAGCGCTCTACCACTTGAGCCACAGTACCACTTCTTTTTCTGCTTATGTATGCAAGGCAAACACTTTACCACTGGGCCACCTTCCCACCCCCCCCCCCCGCCCAATTTTTTTTTTTTTTAGGTTATTGTGGATGGATTGCTTTCCTAGTCTGTTTGTTGTTGATGTATAGAAAACCTATTAAATTTTTGGTATTTTGTATCCTGCTACAGCGTTGAAAGTGTTTTGGAGCTCCAAGAGATTTTTGGTAGAGGTTTCAGAGTCGTTTAGTTATAAGATGATATCATTTCTAAAATGGTATAATTTGACTCTGTTCTTTCCTATTTGAATCTCTTTTATTTCTTTCTCTAGTCTTATTGTTCTGACTCAGAATTTTTGTGGCAATATATTGAATACTATGGAGAGAGCAAGCATCCTTGTCTTACTCCAGGATTTTAAAGAAAATAGTGTCAGTTTTTCTCCATTTAGTACAGTGTCAGGAATTGGGTTGTCTTATGTAGCTTTTCTAATGTTGAGGTACATTTCCTTTTATTTCTAGTGTATTCAGGGATTTTATTATGAATGAATATTGGCTTTTACCAAAGGTATTTTCTGCATCTATTAAGATGATCATGTGGTTTTTGTTCTTGGTTCAGTGTGTATGTTGTATTATAGTCATTGATCTATGTAGTTGGACCATCCTTGCATTGCATGTCTTCGTTAGTGTTTTACCTCCTTCGATTCCATGAATTCTTAGGTTTGGTCTTTTGATTATGAGCCACAGTTCCTATTGTTTGCAATCAGTTATGGTTTTTTTCATTGCTGTTGTCTGAGTGCAGCCTTTCCTCAATATCTTCCTCCACCTTTGATAATTTTTCTTCTGCTTGGTCTTCTGTGCTGACAAGATTGCCTTTGTGTGTGGGGGGGTATAGTCACCTTAAGATGCAAGAATGTCTGCTATGTCTATGTGTGAGGCAAGACTATTTAAAATGCCCTTGATGGCATAGTTGGTCACTTTGGAGTATATTAGCAGCACACACAGCAATAACTGCTTATGTGACATTTTTATCATAAGCTTCTGGCGATTTATCATCCCTGAAGCCTCTCTTATACCCTCCAGCTGAGCGGCTATAGCAGAGGCCACTTGATCTGCCCATCTAAAGTCCCAGCCTGAGGATGAACCCCAGTTGCCTTGTTTAGTTCAGAACAATGCAAAATGTGAGCCAGATTGTGCCAAGGAAGCCAGAGGGATTTGTACAGGGTGTTTGGCAATGAAGCTCTTATACCTCAGGAGACAGCCCAGGAAGCCATTTGCTCTGGCTGTGGTTGGGGCTGAGATTGTCTCTGTGGTCACTGCTGGCTATTGTCTTTCTTGAGGACAGTGCCAACGGAACCACAAAGGAAGAACAATGATATCTAGTGACATTCTTGAACAGTAGCCAGTCACAAATGTCTGAATTGACTCTCCCTTGGCAAGTCACCTGGCAAAGGGTCATGGCACCAATGGTAGTGAGGCGAGAGAGGATGGTGCCCAGGCCAGGCAGACCTGAGTACTTAGGATTGTCTTGTCCCACTTGACCTTTCCTTGTCTTCTCATACCGCAGGGGACAACTTAGCTTGGTGTTCAGCCGGCGTTCCTTGAAGTGATCTTCTGAAGGATGTCTGGGCTCTTCACGAAATTAAACTATGGCTAATTTGGCCCCCCCTTTTTGGGGGCAGTGTTCCCAGAGCTCCAGTGTGCACCTGAGACTGTGGGTAATCCTGACTCTGTGTATCCTATGCTTTTACTGTATCCATTCTCATTTTGGTACATACAGCCACACACCTTATGGTAATGATTATTTGTAAATTAGGTACAGTAAGAAACAACAGTTGTGATAAAATCAGAACATACTTATAGCAATACAAAGTAACAACAACTATCAGCATCACCACCTGTGCTTGGGGGCCCAAATTAAGTTAAAATAAGGGTGACTTGAATGCCAGAACTGTGATACTGCAACATGGCAGGTACTAAGTGGCTCTCTGGTGGGCAGCATACATAGGATGGAGACACTGGACAAAAGACTGATTCATGCCCCAGCTGGAGTAGGGGTGGGGTGGAACAGAGAAAATTTTCACCCTACTACCCAGAGCAGTGCTTGGTTTAAAAATCTATGGATTGTTCATTTCTGGAATTTTCTATTTTCATTTTCAGACCACAGTTGACTGTGGGTAACTAAATTATAGGAGTAAGATCATGAAAAAGAAGAGATCTGGGAGGGGGGACCAAGATGGCGACGGGGCAGTAGGGAAACGCCACAGCTCTCTCCAACCAAAAAGAGAGTTCGAGTTCCAACGCTTAATCTCCCCAAGAGACCGACAACAACAAAAAGACGAACACTCAGAGAAAAACCAGAGGTGAGAAATAACAAAAAAAGAAAGAGAAGAAAAGAATTTCAGAACAGAGAAGAGCGAAG
>NW_012267218.1:6161671-6358363 GCF_000151885.1 Dipodomys ordii | reverse complement strand
AAGAGATCTGGATTTCCCATGTCTCATGTAATTCATTTTTGTATTTTCCCCCTATAAGAATCAAACATGATTTGCTGTCTCATTACACAATTATAAGTGTAGCTTTCTGATTTTTTTTATCATGAATGTACTAAACTATGTTCCATGGAAGTGAAAAAGTACAATTTTTGAAACTGATTTGGTGATCTAAGAAATAAGATGCTAACATGTCACCAATGTTTATTGACCCTGACACCATGCTTATATGAGTATAAATTACTTCAAAAATAATTTTAGTGTGATTTGGGCACAGGGAAAATGGAGAGGTTTATGAGAAGAACATTTCTTCACCATCCAGCTGTACGTTTCTGGGACTTAGATACACCTTAACGATTCAATGACTATCCCACTTCAAGAACTGGGAAGTTCTGCATAGGAAGGCTCTGGTTTGAAAGCATCAAAGGTCACTGTTATATTAAGTCCTCAAGCTTGACTTATAAAGATCTATGATGGTAGGTGGGTCAGAAGCAGACCTTTATCAGAGTCTGTATGGAGGGTCAGGATGTAAAACACAGTGCATTCAATGTAAATGTACAATTCTCCATTGACTTTAAAATAAACTTGTACTGGGGATTGATCCCAGGGTCTCATGCTTTCTGAGTAAGCATTCTGGGTAGGCAAGTACTCCACTTCCTGAGCCATGCCCCTGAGCTCTGTGCAAGCACCAGGGTCATGTCCGTGGCTCCTGTCTGAGCCTCCTCCCAACAAGGCACACTCCTGGCAGGCATTTCCCATGTCTTGGCACTCAGGGCTTTGCCTATTATAGTGTCCCCACTCCTGCTCTCTATGAGCCCCTTCTCTCTAAAATCTGCATGATATTTGCATCCCTGCCCGGACTTCCAAGCCAGCCCATCCCAGCCCTCCCCACGGGCCAGACCTCAGTTGTTAAAGGTTCTCACCTATGGAAAATGACTCAATGACTGTGTGTAGCCTTATCTTTTAGAGGACCCCCAACCCCTCTAGCATTTGTATAAGGTGTTGTGGTCCCGGAGAGCAGGTAGGTTGTCAAAGGCAGCAAGAAGATGTCTCAAGCTAGGGTAGAACATTTGTCTGGCAGGTGTAAGACATTATATTCCAATTGTGGCACAGAAAAAGAAAGACAGAGGAGAAAAAGGAAGAAAGGAAGGAAGTGAGGAGAGGATGGAAGAGGAGAGGGAGAGGAGAGAGAGGAAGGGAGGAGAGAAGAAGAGAGAAGAAGGGAAAGGGGGAGGGGAGAGTGGGAGGGAGAGGAGAGTGGATGGGAGGGGAGAGGAAGAAAGGAGAGGGGGAGAGAGGAGAAGAAAGGGGAAGGGAGGACAGAGGATAATTGGGGAAGGGAAGGGAGGAGAAGAAGAAAGGGGAGGGGCAGAGAGGGGAAGGGAGGAGGAGGGAAAGGACAGGGGGAAGGGAAGGAAAAGGAAGAAGTAGAGAGGAAGAAAGGAGAGTTCTCAGAGTGAGTAGGTCTGGGGTTGGCCTCTGGCTGGGCCACTTTGCCTGGTGACTCTGGGTGAGCCACGGGTGTGGACATCTGCCGCTCTCCCTGTGTGCCCTACTCTCCCCTCCAGCACACTCTCCCCTGCTCCCACCGCACGGCCATTGGTCTCTGTCCTGAGCTGCCCTTAGGTCCCCTGTCATAGCTGGAATCTCCTCTGTGGCCAAACCTGTGTGGTTTCTGAACCTATAGGAAAAGGATCCCAATCAAAGATATCGGCAACCTGGATAACCAGAGCCACGAAAAATGACACTAATTTTGGACTTCTGCTTTTCCTAAGATCTGATGCCCGGTTCCCCACAAAGCCTCGTGGTTCATGTTATTTCTCCCTGCCCCCTTGTACCTCACTTTTCTTCTGAGACTCTGTGGTCATCAGCTAAGGAAGAGACCTGAGCCTTCTCCCACTCACAAGGCCCACCATGCCCCTCCTCGACCCTCCCCACCCTCTCTCCTGCTGGTTCAGCTCTCTCTTCGTTCACTGTGACATTCTCTAACAGCCTTCCTGCTCCTCCCGCAGGTTCCCAGTCCACTTTCATATTCGCCAACTCTGAGGTCCAGAACCCACCTACCAAGAGCACCCAGGACCACCTACCAGGAGCAGACATGTTAGAGCGTAGAAAGCAGGAGGCTCATCGCTGGGAAGAGTGTTCTCCTTCCTGGACCCCCATATCCTAGTCCCCCCGCACCCCTGCTTTGTGTAGCAGTCTGTCAGTCGGGCTCACAGTAGATGCCCACCCACTGCTTTCCAGCACAGCCCCCATGTTCTGGATGATGTCCGAAGTGGGAGGAGAGGCAAAGTTGAAGAGCTGGCCAAGGCGGGAGTGTGGGTCCACAGACAGTGTGGATTTTCTACATGAGGCAGGCAGAACACAGCCAAGGTCGGCCCTGCCAGCAGAGATCATGGCTGCAAACAGAGAGGGAACGACATTTTCTCCAGCTCAACTGCAGGGCAAAGATGTGGCTAGACTGAGAGGTTGCTTCTGTCTGTCCAGTAGAAAGTTCCCAGGAGGGTCACAGGTCAGACACTCATCCGAGCAGCACGCCAGTCATGGCTCATCCTCCTGTCTTCCTGCTCCCCAAAAGGGGCACAGGAGGAACACCAAGGGCCCTGGGAGCAGCCATGTTGCACCCCTTCTCAGGAGAGCACCCAGCGCAGAGAGGCACTTCCAAGATGCACAGCCCATGCTTAGATGGGTACTTACTTCATTTCCTGAGGAATATACGGGGCTTTTGCAGGAAGTGTTTTAAGTTATCATCTCCATGGTTATAATCATAAAATATGATTTCCATATCAGTCACTCAGAGGGGTGACACCAGTTTATTTGCAGTCCCACCCTCCACCCACTGGTTTCCTAGCAGGTCTGCTTCCCCCTAGCTCTGGGCATGACAGCAACAATCTATCCCTGGTGGAGAAGATCACTGAGAAATGCCATTCAGAACCTTCCCCTCTATTGATTCTGGTCACTGGATATTGGCAGCTTAAAAAGATTATGTTTTAATTGGGGACCAGATAGATGGCGTTTTAAGGTTTTGAGTTTCGCTCTGTGCCACTGCTATGGATTATTTGAGAGGTTGCTCCACACAAGGAGGACAAAGATTAATGTGTTGTCCTTTTCTTTGGGTGACCCTGGGTGCAGATGTAGCTTGGGCTAAAGTGACTGAAAATCTTTTTCTATCACAGGGCTGAAAAGGTTGACTGTGAATTCATTAGTGTTATCTTTGTTTAGGATATAAAATCTACATATTAAATGGCTAAAGAGGAGCTCATGTTTTCTCCAGCAAAGCCCCAAGTGGTAGGAAAAGAGCATGGAGTTATAACTGAGGGGTGTGTGTGTGTGTGTGCAACATTGGAGGCATCAAAAGAGGCCTAGGAAACTGCTGTTTCCATGTTTCTGTAGAGATGTGTGGGTATGGAGGGGGTTATGCTAATTCTGGTTAGCTGAGGACTAGATGTTTGAGATTGGAGAGCATCTCTGCAGAGGGTTTGTAAACTGGAAAGTCTAGAATAATCGATAACAGTGGGTTTTTACCAGGAACCAGGACTCACATACAGGATCTCCTGTAATTGTAGCCAGTGGCATCTCCATTGAGTTAGTAAGTTCTAGAGATGAGGAAGCCAGCTAGGACCACTTCCCCAAGGAAATCTGGGTGGTGGTGGTGGAAGAGCAGCCAGCAAACCTACTCTCTCTTGAATTGGTGGGTTCCTCTTGATCTACTTTGATGCTTTATGAGTGCAGCCTTCCTTTGGCTGGATTGGCCTGTAGTACAGGCATGGTCACAGCCGTTGCCATTGTCAGCGAGGGGGTGTGGCAACAGCAGTCCATACACATGGCACTCTAGACAATAGCAATGCAACTTTTCAGTGCTGGATGCTAAATATCTGAAATGAAGGCATCATGGGCTGCACAGGCTGATTCCTTCTAGAAGCTTGTGTGCCATGGTGCTAGCTCAGCTTCTGGTAGTTTCTAGCACTGCTTGGCATCCGTTGATTTGGAGACCTATCACCCCAACTCTGCCTGCATGATTCCCCAATTTTCCCCTGGCTCCAGTGCCCAGATTTCCCCTGTGATAAGGACATCAGGGTGAAGGCCACCTAATGACCCGATCTTGACTTTAGAATCTGCAAAGGCCCTGTTTCCAACTAAAGGTGACATTTGGGGATACTGGGAGCTATGTTTTAACTTGCTACAATATTCATTAACCCACACTGTAACTCTCATCACCACCATCATCGTCACCATCACCATCATTGTCACTGCCATTACGCACACCCCCCCCCCTCATCATGACCCCCACTGTTTAGCTGGTGAAAATTGGTCTGCTATATCATAGCATTTATCTTAGTCTGCTATAATAAACTTTTGGGGCCTGTGTGGTTTCAACAACCTTTCTTCCAGGTGTGGAGGTAGGCTGCCCATATTTTCAGCTCATCGGGGCCAGAGTTTCTTCCTGACTTGCATATAAGCACCTCCGGCTGTGCCCTCAGATGGTGGAGCTCTCTCTCCTCATAAAACACTAATTTCTCTGTGCCCTATCCTGTGACCTCTTCTACCACTTCTATCTAAGGCTTCACCTCTAAAAACCATCCCCTGAGGAGAGGGAGGGTTTCCATACTTGATTTTGGGGTATTACATTCAGCCCACAGCAATCTCCTCTAGATATTACCTTCGCCTTCTTAGATCAGCTGTTTGGCATGGTATCCCCAGAATGCCAGGTAACTGTTGCCCTTTGTGATCACTTTTTGGCCACACACTCACACAAAGCTGAAGACCAAGATGGCCCCCACTCTGGCTGCCATTTTCCTTCTCTAGATCTGGTGAGTCTGAACAGCGGTAGCATCACTGCCAGGGTCTCATGTTGAGATGTGGAATAGACAGAAGATTCCCCACAGTGTCCTTCAGAGAGTAAATGTTGAATATGCAGACTCTGAAACCTCATGTACGAACTCCCCATGCCAAACCATTCTCCCATTTCTTAGTTATTGGTGGTCTGCTTCTTTTCCCAGGTGGCCCTTGGAAGAACCCAGAAGTGCAGTTTCCTGGTTTGGCTTCCCCAGGTTTTCTTGAAACTTTTTGAGTCTTGCAAGCAAGCTAGGAGAATTCTTGTTTTAGCATAGCTTCTTATATCCTTATGCTCCAACTTCCTGCTTGTAAGGGAAGCTCAGTGAGCTTTATGGCTGGTCTTTATCTGGTTTCCTCTGCAGGTCACTGTCTGTAAGGACGGGGAGGAAGCTGACTTCCATTTTGAGGCAAATGGGTACCATCTTGTTTTCCTCCCTCATTCTCCGCTGGGCCCACGGAAGCCTGGGGTCCTCTAGGGATCCACGGTCTTCTCCAGCCAGCCCCTGGTTGAGTCCTGTTATGTTGGCCAGATTTTTTACGAATCCAGACTGCCTGGCCCATTGACATTTTCTGTACTATTCCACTGAAATGACATTTGTTTCACCACTGCGAAATGAAGCAACAGTCACTGTAGCTAACTAAGACCTACACAAAGAGAAACGGGGAAGCAGGGATGTTGGAAGTCATTTTCCATAATGCAACCTTGTGCTTCAAGAAACAGCTAAGCATAACGTGTTATTTATTCAGGATTATCGGTAGTCATGGTTGATTTCTGCCCTCTCCGAATTTATATGACATTTATATAAGGTGCATAATATAATTATATATTTACATGTTTTTTTCTCTTGTTTATATTCATATATTTATTGTGAACACTGCAACATGCATCCCATTAATTTAAAAATAACACTCATGGAAATCCTTTTGCAACAGAAGACCCTGTTAGATATTCACTGTTAGACTGTGCCTATAACTTCTGAGAGGCTGATAAGGCTTAGGCTGTTTGGAAACTATTAGAGCAGAAAGATGCTTAGCAATTCAGCGGTATAGATTTCTCATTTCACAGACAGAAATGAGCTGCTCATGAAGTGTGGGCACTTGGGACTCATGGTCCCCAATTCAGCGTAGATGTATATACCTGCACCTCCATTGCCAAAATGCTTGGTTAAGTGCTTGTGTTAAGAGCAATCACTGTCTTTCTTCTTCCATCTAAACATCAGTTTTGTGCTACTCTATCACCTGTAATTTATTTCATCCACCATGCAGTCTAACTATCTCACTATCACCATTATTATCACCACCATTGTCACTGCCATGGTCATTCACCTCTACCAATCATCACCATTATCACATCGCCTCCACCAGCAACACCAGCACTACCACTACTATTCCCACCACCATCATCTCCATCATTACCACCTCCACCATCATTACCATCGTCACCATTGTCAGCACCAATGACGACTATGATCACATGACTAACATCATCATCACACTCTCCTCACCACCAACCATCACCACCGTCACCATCACCATCAGCACTATTATCACCATCACCATCATTACTATCACTTTCCACAGTACCAATCATTACAGGTATCATATAATCATTAGCACAACACCACCATAGCCTCCAGCACCACTATTATCACTACCATCATCATGATCCTCATCATTGGTCTTTGCAATCATTATACCAACATCACCACCACCATCACCTCCTGCCCCCAACAGCACCATCATGTCCATCATCGCCAAACAAAATGATGGAGGGACTTTGGCACTTAAAGAATTCTGTATCCTTCTGCTTTAGAAACTTCTGGAAGCCTGTGACTGCAGTCATTTTGTCAGTGTCTTTCAGATCTATTTATATCTTTGTTTCTTGCCGTTCCCAAGTATTACTTTGCCATTTTTAGTTAAGAGTTTGTAAATGTAAAGGTAAAAATGGAAACACATTGGAAAGGCAATAGAGTGATGACCCCCCTCCCCCAATGAACAGTAGTTTTCCACTGAGCTTATTTCTTTCATGACACTTGTGTCAGCCAGGTCATTGGGTGCTCTGCCCTTTGCACTTAAGGCTGGGGTTACAGATTTACACCACCACAACAAACTTGTTTGTTGAGACACAGTCTTGATAACTTTTTGCCTTGAGCTACCATCCTTTCCCTTTCCACCTCTCAAATACCTGGGGTGACAGTGTGAACTACCATGTCCAGTTTCATTTCTTTGAAATTGGAATCCAATGAAATTTAGAGGAGCATGCAGTTTGGAGAAATTTGGGGCATTAGTTCTTCAGTCTAATTCAGTTTCTAGAATATAGCAGGTGTTCTCCCTGTTTCCTCTCACTGTGATGATTTACTTTCTTCTCGACTTCTTAGTGTCATTTGCATCTCCATAGAAGGCACAAATCTAAGCTTGCTTGGATCCAAGTGCATTAGTCTAACCTATCTCATGACTCAGGGCTGGCTGGCTGTTGGGAAACCTGTCTGGATTGTCCAAAACTGTGACCCCCCAATACCTTTGTGCAACAGCACCGTTGAATTGAGACATGATTCATGGTTTGGGAACAATGGTATCCTGCTGTCATTATTGTCTGTAGCAGCTCCAGTGACATGTACTGGCCCCCTTTAATCTCACTAATGCATCCTATTCCATGAGCAAACCAGACCAAGTTCCATTTTGAATGAGTGGAACTCAGCCATCATTTACCATAAAGAATCACATTAAATGCTAATGGGCACCTGGGGACCCTCTGCGTGGCTTGCTGAGGGATGGGACTTTCTTGGAGCAAGCTGGTGATAGCTGAGGCTCACATCCAAATGAGGCAATGCTCTGAGCTTGTGCCTCAGGGCTCAGAGGTGTCTGTGGTTCTCAAGCCAGTTTCAAACACAAAAGGCTTGATCTAGCAAAGGTTTGTGGGAAGTTGGGCTGGATATAGTCTTTCTTCTTGAACATTCTAGAATCTTCAAGAGCAGTGTAGAATTGTCTAGAGTATTCTAGAAGGGGTTTGAATGTTCTCTTTACTGCACTGTGATATTGAGGACAAAACAGAGACCTTGAAAACACCCATTGGGGCTATTCTATCAGGAACTGGAACTTTTGATTAAAATAGAGTGCGGAGTAACAAGAAAGCCCTTCTTCTGGATATGTGCTTTCTTCATTCTCTCTTTACTTCTGTGTGGCTGTAGAACGACAGTCTCCCTTTCGGGGAGACATATTTTTGTTGGCAAACCACTCTGAGTGAGGCAGCAAGAATGGAGGAGACGGATGGCTTTGGAGGCAAAGGATATTCCGTCCTTCCTTCCTTTCTTCCTTCCTTCTTCCTTCCTTCCTTCCTTCCTTCTTTCCTTCCTTCTTCCTTTCTTCCTTCCTTCCTTCCTTCCTTCCTTCCTTCCTTCTTCTTTCCTTCCTTCTGTCTCCTCTTCTAGTTCCTACTTCTGGTTTCCATCTCTTTATTTCCCAACAGATCTTTGTCTGTGGCCCAGGCTGGACTGGAACTCTTCACCTTCTTGCCTTTGCCTGTTGTTATGACAGACATGCACCACCATGCCCAGCTTAGGTTCTTTCTTTGCTTCTCTCCCAGTGAGGCTTGCAAATTCCACAAGGCTTTGCAGGGGAATCCTGAGATGATACCTTCTGGCTATTTCTTGCATTACGCCAAGTAGAATGGATGGTCTTTATGGAGTGCATGTGGCCCATTTAGAACTATTTAGGGTAGAAACCAGATGACCCCTGGAGTTTGACGGCCTTGCTGACAGCATCTCTGTAAAATGATTCAAATGGCAACTGTCTAGCAGAGCAGATCCCATAAGTGCAAAACTATTTTGAGGACCTCAGCCTTCTTGGGAAGACTCACATTCTTGCAGGTTGCTCTAGGGCCCCCTGCAGGTTGGGCAGGATAATGAGTGGAAAGCTGGCGAAGAGGAATGAACGTTTGTTGGCCAGGAAAGGACCTTATGCAGAAGTGGGAGGAAAGTACTACAAAAATCCACGTAAGGTCAGGCAGTCAGGGGGAGTGCAGAAAAAACAAGATAGATGCCCTTGGTGATAGGGCTTAAGTGGTCATAAGAAAGAAGGAGGGAAGACGGAAGGCTGAGGGCAGAGTGAGGTAGAAGAGTATGGTAAGGTGTTTTGCTGTACAGTACGAGGTCAGCCATCTTCAGGATTCTTTGCGAGACTTCAGAATCTATTTTTAAAAATCATTTCTGACTGTCAAAATGTGGTTATCTGGAAGATATGTATAGAGAGATAGGACCTGTGTCCTGATGTTATTTAGACTGCAAGTTCTTCAAGAATGAGTGTAGACTAATGAGCAAGGGTATGTCTAGCTTTTCTTTTCTAGAGACTGTGGGCTAGGAGTTATTTCTCAACTTAATTATCACCTTTGCCCTTACGAGGTTAATAATATCACCCAGAATTGATAGACTAAAAAAAATCTAGGCTACTAAGAGGTTAAAGGGACAAACCCCAGGTCATACAGGTGTGAAGGGGCACTCTTTCTAAGGGTACCTATGTTTGATAGTTGAGTGGGGTTTGTAGGAGACCTTGGGTCCTTCTTTAGAAAAAATAATCCTTAAAAGAATGTGATTGGCTAAGCGAAATGAACCCCAAGATAGGGACACAAGAGGTTTTTCTTTGTTGTTGTTGTTGTCTTGAATGTATTATGCGATTTACTTTTGCTTCTTTTATATGTTCTTCTCCCTATGTTTTATCCCCTGTTGTCAGTATTTGATTTTGGTACCCTGCATCTTGTATATATATTTATCTAATTTGGGGAGGGGAGGAGAATAACAAAATGTTGAAACAAGGACACAGGATGACCCATTGCAACAATGATACCACAAGACACTATGTTGAAAATGAATTTTAGAACTTCGATGGGGCAGGGGTGGGGAAGGAGTAGAAGAGGTGGGGAGGGAAGGGATAGTAGGAGAAAAGGTGGGGGTAACAGTGCTAGGCAAGAAATGTACTCATTACTCATATAACTGTAACTCCTCTGTACAGCATCTTTACAATAAAATAGAAAAGTGTGGTTGGAAAATGTGAGTAACATGGGCAGTGAGGGTAAGGGGTTCCACGCCCTTCTTGTGCTCATCATTGGATTCATGATTTAGATGCATCCCAAGAGTCGCCTTATTTTGTTTTGTTTTTTAAATGCTGGTGCTCTGCCATTGGGAGTGGTAGCCTTCTAGGCTGGGGGACGAGAGAGAGAGAGAGAGGAAGAGAGAGAGAGAGAGAGGGCCAGAGGTGAGGATGTGCAAGATAATTGCTTTTAATTACAAATTAACTTTGGCTCACCCTGTGAAATCTCTGGAAGAAAGATATACCTGCCAAATGTTCACATAGTCATTGTCAGCTCTGCTCTGGATCTCCACTGCAATTCCCAGCATCTTAAACCTTTGTTGTCTATTAAAAAAATGAAACCAAACAACCCATTGTCCCTTTATGATCTGGGAGCATCTTGAGGGCAGGAAGTGGCCCAGCCTGGCATCACAGGTTGGAGCCCTCAGCTGGCCGCTGACCGAGGACTTGGCAACCTTTGTCCTCTTACAAAGGGTGACCGGTCTTCATATCACTCTCACACGTGGAGGTATGGTCTTATGCAATGTGTCACGGTCTAGGGTCGTGGCCCAGGGATGAGGTGGTCAGGTCACCCTCAGGAAGTTCTGGAACATTCCTCATGCCCATGTTGAGAAGACTGGGGCCATGTGGCATTCCCTGCTCCCGCTGCTCAGTGTAGGAACTTCTAAGCCCAGCCTTCTGGAGATGTTCCCACGTGGGGGTGGAGCGTTGGTCGCCGTGGTTCCTGGGAGGGTCTCCCAATGCCCTCCAGGCCGTTCATGCCAGATCAACGTGGCACCTTCCATGTTTGTGTTAGGACCGCCAAGTCCTTTTGGCATCAGGTGGCCTCTGCGTCTTTGGGGATGGTGAATGAGCAGCTGGCAGGGTTCTGCTTGGTTAGGAAGAGGTGGTTCCATGTCCTGGGGCCCCGAGGAAGACCCTGGCCCTGCCCTGCCCGCAGCATGAGCAGATAAGCACAGGTTCTGCATGGTCCAGAGGCAGTGCGGCCGTCAGCGGGCCACAGCTAGGTTCTTCTCTGTCTCTTCGGCCTTAGAGATTTCCTGGAGCTCTGTGTGGGCTGGGCCTGGACTGGACTCTTACAGCCTCACACACTCCCTCTGTACCTCAGAGAAGCCTGGGGATTAGAGGGCACCAGAGGCCTTAGGGGCCGTGTGGGCAGAGAAGCACAGGCTGGAAATGAGGATAGGAAGTGCCATCTTACCTCCAAAGAGCTCAGCCTTTCCTCCCAGGCCTGGGCCCCTCCAGGCCCAGGCTGAAGAGCTTCTCTGGGGCAGGTGGAGAGCCGAGAGAGGCTTGGGTACTCATGCTGGGGGTTCAGAGGTCACAGCATGGGAGGTGGCCTCCACCATCCCCAGCCACTGCTCTGCAAAGTGAGCTCAGCCCGAGGTGCCAGGCAGAGCAGGCTGCCACAGGAGCAGCAGCGGGCAGCCGCATGCAGAAGGCAGATCCATCTCCATAAGTGCTTGGCTCTAACTCTGTCCCTTGGCCTCTGCTGGGTTGGTGCAGTGGAGGGTATGGCCAGAGACCTATCTACCAGGCTGGCAAGTGTCACCACTTCCAGGTCCTGCATCCAGGACTTTTTGAAGAACTAGCAACAACTAGAGATGCGTGCTTGCTTCCTGGGACAGGAAGTGGATCCAGAGGGTGGGAATGGCCCAGGAGGTCCCCGCCCACGGTGGATGGCAGGGTTTCCAGACAATCTTCCGTTCTGTGAGAGTGAGCATGCACCGTTAAACCAATGAGTCATCAAACACTCTATCAGTTGGTAATATATCATTAATATTCCCAACTCCAATATCCTTCCATCATTGATTCTTTTTTTTAAAAAAGTATTAACATGCCATCTCATTCTATGAATGTGCTTCTGTAGTATTTTTTTCAAAACGGCTTCGATAATATAAGCTTTATGGTGGGTGCTTAGAAAGCATAGACAATGATAAAAAGCAAAATAAAGTCATTGGCAGCCCTGCCAACCCAGCTATCATGGTTAGATACATCAAAGACCTAGGTACTAGAGTCTGTGGTGGAAATGAATGTCTATAATCCCAGCTGGGTGGGAGGTGAAGAGCTGGAAGGTTGTGGTTCAAGGTCAGCCTGGGCAAAAAGTTAACATGACAGCAAATAAGTCAGATATGGTGGTATGCATCTGCAATCTCAACTACGTGAGGGGCATTAGCAAAAGGACTGTGGTCCAAGGCTGTCCCCTGGCAAAAATGGGTGATCCTGTCTGGAAAAATAACTGTGGCTCAAATAGTAGAGAACCTGTGTGAGGCTCTGAGTTCAAACCCCAGCACTTCCTCCCCTTCCAAAAAGAGATGCAGTTTTTAAAAGATTAAAGACCACTTAACTGTGCACATTATTGTGTAGTCTGCCCTCAGTCCATTGCATCACAGAGAATTAATTCCCTCTAAAAAATAAAAAGAAAATGATTCTAAGGGTTGCACAGCAGTGTAGATGTATACACTTCTCAGTTCTTCACTTCATGCGAGTGAAGCCAGTCCCAAAATTTCACTTGTATATGTCACACTATTATGAATATCACTGAATATGTATCTATGGTTGCACTTATAAATATTTCTAAGAGGATCAGTGTGTGGGCAATTACCTTTTTAGAAGAAAGGTTATTGTATTACTTTTCTCTAATTTATTTAACAAATGATCACAAATTGGATAGTTTCAAATAATACATATTAGAAAGATGGATAGCTAAAATTAGTCTTAATGGGTTAAATTTAAGGTGTTGGTTGGACTATGTTCCATTTAAAAGTTCTGGGGAAAATCTATGTCCTTGCTTTTCTGGCTGTAGGAGACCACCCACATTCCTTGGCTTGTAGCCCCATCTTCCTTTCTCAAAACCAGGTGTGGCTGGCCCAAATCTTCCTATAGTACCTCACCCTGACATTGAACATTCTGTCTTCCTTTTTCACTCTTGAGGACTGTGAGGATCACACCCATCTATTGGATAACCACTCCAGTGGGAGCCAGCTGATTAGAAGATATGATTACTTCCACTACTGAGAGATGTTGGGTGTATAATGTAACATGTTTGCAGGTTCCAGTCATTGGAATGTGAGCATTCTTGGAAGCTCGTTATTTGACCCATCATGAGCATTGTCATAAAATTAAGGGTTCAGGAGAAATTGGAGACTGTTCTTTCTTATGATGTCAACATTGAGTATCTCCACTCAAATAAAAAAAAAAGAACAACAAGCCCAAACCCAAACTATTGACAATCTGAATAGTGGTGGCATGGCCTCTCATTGTTTAATCTTTGCTGTCTGATTACATGACAGAGAATCTGTTTTTTTCCCTCAAAAGATTATCACTCATTCCGATTTTTCCACTGTGAATTTCCTATTCATGTCATTTGTTTGTTTTCCCACAGAGGGGAAATGACCATCTTTCCTTTTTTAATTTATCTAAGAGCTTTTTTTTTTTTAATATCAAGGCTACTAACTCTCAATTTAGAACCATGTCCAATAAACCTTGTCCTGGTTCATAGCTTACTCTTTCTCTCACATTTAAGATCTGGAACCTTCAAACTATCCTCAAAATCAGTTTTTTTTCCTCTTGTACTTTCTCATTGGCTGAGAGTAATTACAGTAAAATATAACCGAGGCCACTATTTTCACTTGCACTTTCTCCTTGGTTGTAATTACGGCAAATGTCAACGTTCCATACCTCTTGTTATGTAACTCTCTTCTCATGGTTTTCTGGCACCCACTTACACGTTTAGCACGGTCACCCCTTCCTGAAGTTATCCTCCCTGCAGCTGCAGCTGGGTCCTGCTCCACCCCGGACCTCACTCGCCTGAGGGAGGCTCTCAGAGACGCCCCTGGTGTTTGCTCTCCACAGCCCATAGGCAGGGCATGACGCTTCTCCAGTTTTAATTTTTGTAATCACAAAGCTGAGGCGCCTGCTGCCAAGCTCTCATTTTCATTTAAACACAGGTGTAGCAACCCTCCCAGATTTTAGGACCAAGAAACATCACCCACACAATGCGGAACCTTCCAGATACCACTGTGCGGGCGAGGAATAGAAATACTTGCTTCCAGCACTCGAGGCCCACCGGCTGCCAGGGGAGCATTCAGCTCTTTTGGAACCTGCCAGGTGTTTATTTCACGTCTACCCTTGTAGGGACAGCCAGGGGGGCAATTGCCTTCTTTGTGAACGTATGCCGGGTGTGATCTTGGATGAGCAGCTCCACCTGGAACAGAAAATATGTGTGCGGGGATAATAGCGAGCTGCTGCAGCTCACATGTGCTCAGCCCTGCCTTCGTTCTCAATGCTGCACAATAAAGGGAGGAGGAAAGAGAATCCAGAACCCTGGATTTGTCAGAGACAAATGTCTGCCTCAACCAGGCCTAGGGTGTCCCAACCCACCCCTAAGAGACATTTCTTTTCTGGTGTTTGGGCTTCATTTACTCCTTCCCTCGTTCTGTCAGTGTTGGAGATAGGGGTAGATGAAGGACAGCACACTGCAAATCCCTCCCTGAAACTTAGAAGAACTCCAAGGAGGAAACAGACCTGCAAAAAAGGAGCAAATGGGAAGTAACTGAAGGGTGGGAAGGCTGTCTGAGATGGTCTCATTCCCCATGTCTCTTCTCCCCCTGGGCCTTGAGTATCTAACTCTCCTGTGTCGCCTGATGGTCAGGCTGCATCAGAATCTACTCCTGTAGGAATTGCTGTGATCTGGGGTCTATTCTGCTGGCCTGTCCGCAGCCACTCTGGCCTCTCCTCCACCCCACACCCAACCACCTTCAGCTCACCATCTATTCATCTCTCAGAGGTTTACCACATGGTCTCTCTTTATGGGTTTGTCACCTCTCTAACCACTGGGAACAGAAGACCCACATGGGCAAGTGCTGCCCATCAGCCAGGCCTGGCCCACCCTGGAGTGTAATTATTGCAAATACTTATTGCAACTATTTATCAAATGCACAAAATGTTCATGTCACAGAAGCAGCAGCATGAGTCCAAAGCACCCTGCAGGCTTGGGTGTGCATTGGGGCTGTAGGATATTGATTCCCCATTTTGTTGTGCATCTAGAAGAGTCTACACTGTTCTGGAATGGACCCGGCGCTATCTCTGTTCCAGAGGCCCTCGTCTCCTTGGACCATCTGGGTAGTACTTGGGATCACCACATGGGAATGCTCACTCCGTTTGTTGTGGAGGCCACACCACAAGTTCATTATGAGGTCTACCAGCCAGAGTTGGGCTACCCTAGGCCAGGCCAAGTGTCGGCTGGAGCTGCAGCCAGGGTCCCTGAAGGTATAGGGGAGTACGGGAGAAGACACCATCAGAGAGGAGCATGAGCGGAGACAGGGGAAGAGGAGAGGAGAGACATGACGGTAGCAGCTACCTAGCTGGTAGCCTTCAGGAGCGCCTGGGCTTGGAGGAAGAGCACTCCTGGCTTTGAAGTCTGCCTCCACCCCCTGTTGGCTGTGGGACTTTTCCTTTGCTTCTCTGAGCGTCAGTGTTCTCATCTGTGACACGGACTCCATGAGGTTGGCACGTGGCTTTCACTCTATCCCACATCTGCTTGTGTGGAATGCACGGGATGTATAGGCCCGGGAGATGTAGTGCAGAAGCCCTGTAGTGCAGGGCAGACTGGTTTCCATACTGACAGTCTCCGCACAGGGCTGAGAGAGGCCCTGGTAGCATGGAGGGAACAGGCACACAGCCATGAAGTAGAGGCCAGTACAGGACCCGGAGGATTATCTACTTCCTGCCAGGCTTGCTGGACACTCCCGTCTGCAAACCCATAGATCTCACCATCATTCGCAAGCCCAGGCCCACGAGTGAATCTAGTGTCTACACCACTCTGTGGAAATGCACCAGTGAGTGCCCAGGTGCCAGGCCCTGCTCCACGAAGCCCCCGGCCAGTAGGTTTCTGAGGGAAGGATGAATTGGGCTCCCTCCCTCTCCTCTATGCCTCCCCTCCCCTCCATGCCCTCAGTAGGATGACCCGGCCAGGAATCCCTGGATGGATTCCCATCCCTCCATCTTGTGCTTTCCAGTTTTCCAGAATCTTCTGTTCTTTCAAGTATCCATCCTCAGGTATGTATGTGTAATGGCACAAAAGGACTGAGACACAGGTTATTTGACAACTTTATGCTGTTAAACATTGAAAAGGAGAGAAAGAGGGGGAAGGAGAAAGAGAGAGGGAAGAGAATGAGAAATTAAGAGAGAAAAGTTAAAAGAGGGAGAGACCAGGGGACAACAGGGAAGAAGGTAGAAGTCAAAATTGTGGAACTAAAACAGCTAGTATACCTTAAGGAATTTTAGGTCATGTTGTTTGACTCCAAATAGAATACTGGTTGACTGATGTGAGCCTGGTCTAAACAAAGCTATAGGGGTTTATAGGGCTTTGCTTTTGACTTGCTGGTGTTCCTTGGGCTTGCTGATATTCCTTGGTTTCCCCTATAGAACCCCTATTAGTGAGTCTGGGGGTTTCAGGTGGCTTTGTGAAGTAGTTGAGAAGGATTGCTGGTCAACCTCCTTGGCCGGCTCTCTGCTTGGCCTCAGACTCTCTGAAGCATTGCATCTCCATTTGGCTCCTTCTTCCTTCAGGTCCAAGCCCTGCCTCTTTTTACCACGCTGGGTCATGCTCAGGGGCTGAGAATTGCTGCCTGGCTCCTCTGCTGGCACTGCCATCTGCCTGCTGAACACAGGCAAGGCTGGGGACCTCAACATGAGACCAAAAGGCATGGTGACTTACAGAGGCAAAGACAAGTCCCTGCCCGGCCGCACAGCCCTGATGGTGAGCACAGGGGCTTCATTGTCACTTTTGTTTTGCTGGGGCAGGCGGGCTCAGGGAGGCCTGATCCTTCTGACAGAGGGGACAGAACCGGTGGAATCACCTGGAGGCTAGAACATGCTTCAGAAATGGCTGAGATCTTGTCTGCTTCCCTTGGGTTGATCTCAGCAGTTACGAGGCCAGCAGGGCATGTGTGAGTTCTCACATGTGGATGTGTGCATGTGTCCCTGGAAGTGTGTCTGTGTGTGTGCATCTCAGTGTATGTTTGTGTGTCCTTGTGAACATGCATGTGTGGGGCCACCAGTGTGCATCTCTGTGTGTGTACCTCATGTGTGTATGTGTATATGGGTGTAAAAGAGATATAGAGAGAGGGAAAGAGAGTGACAGGAAGAGAAAGAGATCTTGGGCTACCACATCTCCTCCTTCGTCAGCAGGAGGAAGGACTGAGACACCTTATATTTGAAGCTGGGATACGCTGAGCTGGAGAGCAGTGTGTGTCCTCCTGTGGACCCCTCCAGTCCATACTTTTGCAGGGGTCCTCCGTGTGCTGAGCCCAAGGGTTCCCCCCATGGCTGCTACTCCATTTCCTGGGCCAGCACATTTTCCTTGGTTGGGTTCCCTTATCATTCAGCTCTCATGTTCAAAGCCACTTCCTCCGAGGAACCCTTCATGGGTGCTCCTGTCCCCAAGTGTCCAAACATCCCGCGATTGTCATCAGCATGAGCACTTGACCAAATATTCCCTGCCGTTGGTTGGCTCAGCAACCTAATGCCAGCATGTGGCTTGCTTAGCACATTGCAAAGTCTCCATTAAAAAAAATGATTCCATGTGTGGCTAGCCAACATATATAGCTCCTTTGATTTATTTATGTTTTACAGGATGTAATTCTCCTCTGTGATTTAAAAAAACAACCAAACAACCAAATACAGGGACTTCAGATATCTGGCCCTAAACCTCAGACACCCTTTTAGACTGTATAACCCTCTGTGCATTCCCATCTCCTAAACTAGAAATCCACGAGGCCTGGCCAGGACAGCAAAAGCCAAGTCTGCACGCATGCGCACACACGCTTGTGCGCATGTGCAGCCCCCTCCCGGGCTTCTCTAACCATTTTTTTCCCTTTTATTGTATGCAAAACTCCCCTGTGCATTTCTTTTATGAATTGGGCCCTTCTGCTTTATAGCCAGCACTATTGCACTTACTGCAAACCATATTATGGCCAAAGACTCTCTCTCCCTCTCCCTCTCTCTCTCTTTATAGTCCTAGAATATGGTCCCCAGGAGAATGTCGCTTCACAGCGCAATGGCCAGTAAGCTCGGCTCATGTGTCTGCAAAACACTCTCAGGAAAGTGCATTGTTATCCTTCGCCCTAACAAGCACACCCCAAAAAAAAAAAAAGAGTTCTCTGGTTTCTATGGCTTGTTAAGTCTATCATCTTTTTAATTAATAGTGTTTTTACGAAGCCGTCTGAAGTGTGTCGTTTCCATTATCAGAAACGCATTGCTATTAATGAATAATTTTCATTTCTGATCTCTGGTATCATGCTAGTTGATCTCCTTTTCCATGCCTTCGAATGATAGCATCGTTTTTCTGCCCACGATCAAATTTAATTTGGACTCTGATTATATTATGCTGTTGCGACTGAAGTGTCAATTTTTGTCAGGCAATTAGGAGCTATAACCTGTGAAGTTAAGTTTGATAGGCATTGTAATTGGATTGTTACAGTAATAGCCTGGAACGTTCCTTTTCCTCCTGCCTCTTTGATTCTTGATGCATACTCTCGTCAGGAGAACAAAGACATTTGGTTATTATACAACCTTGGGATGTTTGAGACAACAAGATTGTAAGGAGAAGTTTTGGAAGTGAGTGTACTTTCGTCTAACTGGAACTGTGGGGCATGCAAAGTTGGAGGGAGTTGGAGAAATCAGAACAAAGGGAAGTGTTACAGAGAGAATCATTAATAAAAAGTTGGCATGTTTCAGAAGTTAGACAAGATGCAAGGAAAGATGAATTGCAATAGCTTAGAAACACTTTCCTTCTTTCCCTCCCTCCCTCCCTCCCTCCCTCCTCCCCTCCCTCCCTCTCTTCCTTCATCTCTTCCTTCCTCCCTTCCTCCTGTTTTCTCTTCTTTCTCTCTCCTTCTCTCTTTCTCTCCCTCCCCGCTCTCTCTCTCTTCCATACATCTAGAGCTGCTGCTCTGTGTCAAGCATAGCTCCAGGTTGCATGAATCTCGGCAGTCTCTTTATACTCATGGCTGCTCCTTTCCAGTGGAGGAGAGTCTGGCAAGGAACAAATGAAAGTGTTTGGAGGATGACAGGTGGCTAGGAGAGCAGTAGACAAAGTCAGGAAGGTAAGGAGAGCCATGTGCGTCTGACTTCAGTGGAGGGAGGTGGTACTATGGCTTCTTTGGTTAGGTGATGTGTGAATGGTGTGTAGAATAAGGTAAGAGACAAGGGAAGAACCTTCCAGGAGAGGGGCAAGCAAATGCAAATGGTCTGAGGCAGGTGCATGCTGGGTGTGTTTGGTAATAGCCCAGAGGACTGTGGGTCTGTTTCTGTGCCAGTACCATGCCAGTTTTGTTACTGTGACTTTACCGTGTATTTTGAAATCAGATAGTGTGATGGTGCCCTACCACATTGTTCACATGGCTCAGGACAGCCTTGCTTGCTGCAGTCTTTCCTGCTCCCAAATAAATCTTAGGAGTGCTACTTCCAGTCCTGTGGAGGTTGTTACTGGTATTTTGATGGTGAGTGTGTTGCATCTGTAGATTGCTTATGGTGATATGGCCATTTTGATAAGATTAATTTTCCCTATCCATGAGTGCAGGAGGTCTCTTCATCTTCTAGCACCTTCTTCAACTTCCTTCAGTGTTTTATAGCTGGCATTGCAGAGCTCTTTCACCTGCTTAGGTTATGCTTATACATGGATTACTTTCTTGCTTTCAGAGCTATTTAATTAATTAATTAATTTTTGTCAGACGTGGGGCTTGAACTCTGGGCCTGGGTGCTGTCCCTGAGCTTTTCAGCTCAAGGCAGGCGCTCTACCACTTGAGCCACAGCGCCACTTACAGTTTTCTGGGGTTTATTGGATGTAAGAATCTCACAAACTTTCCTGCCCTGGCTGGATTTGAACCAGGATCCTCAGATCTCAGCCTCCTGAGTAGCTAGGATTACAGGCGTGAACCACTGGTGCCCAGCCAAGTCTGTGACACTCTTATTTTTCTTCTTCTTTTTTGGGGGGGAGGGGAGGGGCTATTTTAAATGAGTTTTTTTCTGATCTCTTTCTCAGTGTGTTTCTTTTTAGTGAATGGGAAAGCTACTGACTTTTGAATGTTGATTTCCTATCCTGCTATTTTTCTCAATTTGCTTATCATTTCTTAGTCATTTACTGAAATCTTTAGGGGTTTCTAAACACAAAGTCATATCACCTACAAACAGGAGTAATTTGACTTCCTCTTTGCCTCTTTTAATCCTTTTTTTTTCTCTTGCTCTTGACTAATTGTTTTGACTAAGATTTCAATTACAACAAGGACTGACATTGATGCTAGTAGATGCCCCACACTGCCGTCCGCCTCCCTCCATCCCCCCACTAACCTCTTCCTGATATTCACTGAAATGCTTTTGGTCTTGTTTAATTGAGTATGATTCTGTCTATAAGTTTGTCTTCAGATTATAAAGCTTCTGTGCCTGAAAGGAAACAGTCAACAGAGAGAAATGGATTAAACATTTGCTGCATCCACTTGCCATTCTGGACTAATATATAGAATATATAAAGAATATAAAAAATAACAACAAAAGAGAAAGAAATCCAAGCAACAAATGGGCAAATGATCCAAAGAGACACTTCTCAGAAGAAGTACATAGGGCTAATAAATACACACAAAACCTCTCAATATCTTTAACCACCAGGGAATTGAACTTCAGAACTGTCTTTAGATTCCATCTCACTCCAGCCAGAATGGCTGTTATCAGAAAGGACCCCACAACACAAAACATCAAATGCCCCAATAACAAGTGCTGGCAATGATGTACTGGCGAGGCTGTAAAATTAATATAGTCACTCTGAAAAATAGTATGGAGGTTTCTTGAAAACCAACAATAGAATTACCCTGTGATCCTGCTACACCACTACTGTCAGTATGTCAAAGAGGCTCGCAAACAGCCAGGACCCGGGGGACACCACAGCCGAGCGATGGAGTCAGCCCCGGTGCTTACCAAGTGGTGAATGGATAAGGGACATATGGAATACACACACACACACACACACACACACACACACACAGAGTGCAATGCTGCTCAGTCATAAAGAAGGGCAAAATGATGTCATTTGCAGAAAAAAAGTGGATGGACTTAAAGGACATCGTGTTAAGGGACATAAGCCAGACAGAGAAAGCATGGTATCAACTGTTTTCTCTCATATACAGAAAGGAAGAGACGAGCTGAAAGTAGTAGCAAGACTCCTAGAGAAAGGGAAAGGATGCAGAGAAGGGGAGAGAGGGAAGGGTGAGGGAAGTCACTTGGAGAGTATAACCAAAGCGTCCTGTGCCTGTATGGAACGTCACTGTCCCACCCATTCACCCGCCCAATTAATATGCATTGGTAATTATAGTATGTTTGTAGTATTCTTAGTATTATTATATGCTTACGTTCTGTTGGGTCTGGTCTGGCCTGAGAAGCTGCGTTGTGACGTGACGTTTTCTCTGTGGCTGTGACTGGGGCAGGTTTGCAGGAGAAGCAGACCACCCCCTGGCTGCTGAAGGAAAACCATCTGCAGGGCCAGGGCAGAGGCTGGGCTGCCATGGTCCAGGTGGGTACACAGGAAGAAGGAGGGTGGGAATGGCAAGAACCACCTCATGGGATACATGGAGAGAACTTGAGGTAGCCCCCGGATGACACCAGACTTCTGGCCCTTCCAGCGGTTGGCTGCTGAGATTCCAAATGCTAATCAAGGCTTTGTTCTTGTTGCTTTCTTTGCATGGTTTTCAAGCCAGCCTGCTGTAGGTCCCCAACAGAGCAGCGTGGCCACTGTTACAGTCAGGGCAGCACATGGCCTAGCCGTGGACCACTTCACTGCGGACCATCAGCATTACCTTCTCACAGTGCTGGAAGCTGGGAGGAGCAAGATCAAGGTTGTCTGGTGAGAAGCAGTTTCCTGGACCCCAGAGGCTGCTTTCATTTATTTATTTATTATTTGGCAATATGGGGTTGAACTCAGGGCCTCTCACTAGGTGCTCTACAACTCGAGTCACATTTCCAGCCTTGGTTGTTTTTTTTTTTTGGTTGTAGGGTCTGAACTCTGGGCCTGGGTGCTGTCCCTCAGCTCTTCAGCTCAAGACTAGCGCTCTACAACTTGAGCCACAACGCCACTTCTTCCAACCCTGATTTTTGCATTAAAAAGAACTTTTCTGTCCAGGCTGGCCTTGAACCATGATCCTCCTGCACTCAGCCTCCCAAGTAGCTAATGCCGTTCTCAACGGCTCCTCCCTCACACACAGATATTTGCCCACAGGTCCAGCGCCCAATGCCAGCACACTGGAGGCCGGGCTTCAGTCCCAGTACTGCAGCCCAGAAGAAAGGAAGGTAAAAAACTCCAAGGCCACCAGAGGTCATAGCAGAGAGGCCCCTGGTGCAGGAAGCTGTGTAAATTGGCCTCTTTCCTCAGACCACGGGCTGCTAAATCATAGGCTTTCTGCAGATCCAGGCTACATGTATTTTGCACAGCTTTTAAGCTCAGGGTACTTTTTACGACAGACTTTTGCAAGTGATCTGATAACAGGAATCATTCTCAAGTAATCTATAACTCAGAAAAGATTTCCACTCTTCTTACACGTAGTGCTGTGTGGCAAAAATTGTAATTGTTTTATTTTTCCAAGTTTTGTTTTTGTGTCGGCATTGGGACTTGAGTTCAAGGTCTCCTGCTTTTACTCAGCTTTCTTGCTCTCCGCTAGTATTCTTCCACCTGAGTCACACCACCAGCCCAGCTTTTTGCTGGTTAGTTGGAAATGGAGTCTCGTGGACTTTCCTGCCCTGGCTGGTTTCAAACTTGGATCTTCCAGATCTCAGCCTCTTGAGTAGTTGGAATTGTAGGTGTGAGTCACTAGTGCCTGGCTTCCAGGATATTATTGAATTTGCCCATTGGTCTTCACAGCTGAAGTAATTAAACTTTTACAGAAAAAATTTGCCACCATTCTACTTCTTGGAGAAACAAAGCTTTCTCTTTGGTTGGGTGCCAGCTGCTGGGGCACAAGAATGTGCCTGCGTGTCCAGGAATATTGGCACCTTTTTATTCCTTTTTGTTGTTGTTGTTGAACTCTGGGCTTGGGCGCTGTCCCTGCGCTCTTCAGCTCAAGGCAAGCGCTCTACCGCTTAAGCCACAACGCCAGCCACTTCCAGATTTTTAGTGTTTTATTGGAGATAAGAGTCTTACGGACTTTCCTGCTTGGGTTGTCTTTGAACCATGAGCCTCAGATCTCAGCCTCTTGAGTAGCTAGGATTGCAGACAGGAGCACCAGTGCCGGCCCTTTTTATTCTTGACCTTGACCTTGCAAATTCCCAGGGTAAATGGAGGTGGTTCTGAGAAATCCAATGGACTTTGAAGTCACAGCCGTGGCAGGGATGGAGGAGAGACTCCAAGCAAACCTTCCAGGTTTCAAAGTTCATCTTCTGCACCCTCCATCCTGTTGAGTCCCCTCAGACCACCGCTGGGCAATTTTTAGACCTGGAGTTAAGATACAGCACCTCATCTGTCTGGTAAAGTCCATCTGAAACCATGTCTGGAGTCCAATGTCCTGCAGACCTCTCTTCCCAGTCCGCCCCTGGAGCTGGGGTACTGACACTTCTGATCCCCTACCCCATATCATTTTCTGACTTCTTTGCAGAGACCTTTGTCAGACAAGAGTCGTGGATTTCTCCTCCACTCTCTGACCCCTGCGCAAGACTGATGGAGGAAGAACACCAAAGCAGGAGGACCAGGCAGCCAATGGCCTCGATCGCTGCTGGGTGTCCAGTTCCTTCCAAGTTACTCCTGGGCCTGGGGTGGCAGAGGCTCGTGAAGCCAGCGCATAGCCCCGAGATGCTGGCCGTGCAGGGCCAAAGACGGAATAAATTTTAGAAAACTTAATGGAAAAGGCAAAAACACTCACATTAAGAAAAATAACTACGAGTGCCTTGGCTCACTTGGCCTGCATGCCCGGATGGCGGTGGTCTTTATTAACTTTCCGTGCTGGGCTGGTCTCCAGTGAGGGATAGGATTATCATAGCCGGGTAATCGATACCTCATTAATGGTGAAGCTCCGGGGAGGGGTCCCAGGCTGGGCCGCTCTGAAATGCATCTCCCTCTTCCCAGGTTCCTTGATTGCATGAAGAGAAATGCTTGCACTTGTTTCCAACAAACAGAGTCTGAACCAATGGGGGATGGGGGAGTGGAGCTTCTGGGGGAGGGGTGTTGTTCTCCAACACAAGTATCAGGCTTACAAAGTAGGAGGTTTTGTCAGCCCAGTGCTGGGAGACCAGAAGAAGTTTCCCCATTTTTCTCTGATGTCAGACACATTTTAACCAGCTAGGGGGCAGAATTACATTCTGGAAATTACAGGGGGGATGAGGGGAAAAAAATAAAGCGAATATTACAAATACAGTAGTCTTTCAGATTCTGATCTTCACTATTAATGCATTATAAAACAACTTAAAAAAATCCGATCAGGAGAAACGATGTTTGAAGCCACATTATATTTTAAAAGTGTCAGGACACGGGTGAGTTTACATTTGACAAGCAATTTAAATATTTCAATATATTTTATATCGTTTAAAAAAAATTGCCAGGATCAAAACCTAGATGAAACTCTTTCATTTGGTACCTGGGTAGGCAAACATTGAGTTACAAATCTTTTTGACTATGTGGATTCTGGGTGTTACATAACCATTTTTTTTTAATCTTCTGAAATATTTCACTGCCCAGGAAAGCAAGATCAGAGACTGGTATTGTGTGTTTTTAAATTCATTTGTCTTAACACCTCACACTTCCTTCCGCCGCTTTGATGGTCTGATTACTTCTCTACATAAATAGAAGCGTGAATCCATTCGGAGAGGAAAGCCTTATCTCTTTTCCTCAATGATATGTGATGCTCTTATTTCTTTATTTTGTTTGTCGTGCGCTTTAAAGTGAATGGAGTAGAGAGGGTGCCCATTTATTTCTCTCCATAATCAGAAGAGCGCAGACCACAGAACCGAGTGTCCTGACGCGGGGAAGATTTATTGAGTACCTACTATGAGCTGGCCTCCTGCTCCCACTGAGTGGCCTTGCTTTTGTAGCAGGAAAAGTCACACCTGCTGTCCCTCAGCTCTCCAGTGAGTGCATTTAATCTTCTTTGCTGATTTTTAAGGCAAGGAAGGTAGCTGGGGTTGCATTTGGGAACAACCCTCCCCCATCCCCTGTTCTCTCCCCCATTCCCCCCGCCCCCCCCCCGCCTCCACCTTCTGCCCCTTGCCATCCAGGATTTTGTGACTCAGGATCTGGGAAGTCAGCTGTGACTGGAGTGAGGAGACAGTTCACCCTGTGGAGGTCACTGGGACACTGGGGCTCCTCCAGTGGTGTCTCTCTACAGGGGTCAATGCCAAGGTCACAAAGGCAGCCTGACCAGGGGTACCACTGCACCAGCAGCCCGCCGTTTCCTCCCTTTCAGATGGCTTAGCTTGGGTGCTGATTCGATGTCTGCGCTGGGTGCCGCCTCCCTCGGCCCCCTCCTTTGCCGCTGGGGACCCACGTGTCCGGCTCCTTGTCTTCTGTCTGATGGGACAGCCAAGGCCTGGCGTGGCTCAGGTGGTTGTTCACAAGCTGGAGGCCAGCCGCGGACGTGGTGGCTGGTGACGTGGCCCCTGCCGGTGGGCAGATACCTTGTTTTCTCCCGTGGCTCTACAACCTTCCCAGAAAGATTCTCACTGTCTTCTTTTTCTCTTGTTGTCCTCCCTTACTCTGTCCCTCATTCTCTCTGTGGCTGTCTATCTGCATGACTGTCTGCCTGTCTGTCTCTCTTTATCTCCGTTGCATCAGGGAGAAGGAATACATTTCTGCTACTTGAACGAGAACTCAGACACATTCATAGAAGAACCGGACAGACAAGACAGTCATTCCTGCAGTCTATCTGAGAGCCTCAAGCACTGAACCTGGCCAGTGTGGGGGAAACTGTGCTGTTCCCAGCGCCAGCCAGGGCCCCCTGGTGGAATAGCTCCACGTCCCTCCCCTCCGTGGCGGTGGCCACCGCTGGGCACACCGATGATCTCCAGGGGTGGCGGGAGAAGGGAAGCCGGACGCGTTCATCTGATTGCTCCTCGGGTCACTTAGTCCCCACAAACACACAGGGAAAAAATGCTAATTGGTAACTGATCAGATTATCTTCCCGTTAGGAAGATAGATGGTTCTAATCACCGCAGGGAAAATAACCTGGCAACGAACAATGTAATTATATGTGGGTTAGATCCAATCTCCACTCACCCCCTCCCTGATCCTGGAAAATGCAGATTTGGCTTCCTGAACTATTTTCTTTATGGATTCGTTCCCGGGTGTTCATGTCCGATACAGTACGTGAAGGTGATTGTGACAAGTCTCCAGCCAACACCGCCGCCAGGACCGCTGCCTCTGCCCTGCGGGATGCTTATTTATTGCTGGTGTGACATTCCTGCGGAGGGACACCTGTCTGTCCCTGGACAAGACAGAAAAGGGGCGTGGGGTCCCTTCCATCTTCCTCCCGGAAGATGGGTAGGAGCAGCGGCAGCTGACAGGTCCTTTGGGGTCTCTCAAGGGGGCAGGGCAAGAGTTGGACCTTCCAGATCATTCTGGATGGGTTTGCATGTAAGAAAACCAGGCATCTGCCAGTCTCCGTGGCCAGAGCCGACATGCTGCCCCATGTCCTGAGTCTGCTAGGCTCCTGTGCAACTTCCTGGATTGGATCTGTGTTCAAGTTTTCCCCCTGGTATCAGATATTCATTTCTTAAGGATATCTGGTCTCTTACTTCTCCTTTGCTCAGCCCCTCCCCCTCCCCCCACCTCCTGGCAGGGTCTGGAAGGCAATGTGGTGTTTCGCCACGCTTTATCTGTTACCAGAGTGTACCATGGAAAAACAGAGGCACACGGAAAACCTGGGAGATTCCCACGTGTGGACCACCGCCCCCATTTTCTCTCACACATAGCTTAAAATGTCCTGTCTTTAACTTGTATATAAGGTTTCTACAAACCATCTGATGCTATTTCTGTGTTTTCTGCTGCACATCTGACTGGGGATCTTTCATTCGGTTCTGAACAAGAGGAATGTCCTTCTTCCCTGGGGCACTGGCTTTGTACAAGTGAATGAAACACCAACTTTCCCTTTTTGCTTTGGCCATGAGGAAACTCAGAACCTGCTTCTAAACTCACAGCCACGGATGCTTTGTTTGTCAAAGTCAAGTTTCTTTATTTAAATGCCTCCAATCTTCTTTTTTTTTTAATGGAAAGATGCAGAGTATAAATACATCTGATGAGTACATTTTAAAAATAACCCCATGGAAGAATAAGTCTGTGCTGTTTTGGGGTTTGGGATCTGGGTGACCGATCCTCTGAGCACCCCGGTGTCCTGAATGACGGATGGTAGTGGGAAATGGAGGCTACAGAGCTGAAACCCTGGTGTCCTGCCTCTTCCCCCCCAATCCCCCCCCCATGTGATGGTACCCGGTCCCTGAGCTGCCCAGCTAGGCCATGGGCTCTTGGAGCCAGGCAAGGCTTTCTACCCTTTTTCTCCGAAAGTTTTGAGCGAGTCAATCAATCAAGTTCTTTTTAAAACTTCCAGTGTTTGTGAGCTTCCTGGGTTGGGCCTTGTTGATGTAATTCCACCGGAGGCTTCTGGGCTGCTGGCCTTGTCTGGGAGAAGAGAGGATCATAGTTCCCAAGAGTGAGAACACCAGTGGGAGTTGGTGTCTGGTTCAGGCCCACCATGGCCCTGCTGAGCCCCACTAGCGGCTCCGACCTGACCTCAGGCCCCCCTCTCCCCTCCCCCCGGAGGGTCCCCGGTCAGCCCCTGCCCAGCTCTGCTTAGCCACACCTCCCCACCCAACGTGGCAACTCACACACAGTGCTCATCCGGGCTGGAAGGTTCTTCTCTCCACGTTGGGGTTACACATTGCCACTTGAAACGGTGACAGTGAAAGCTTGCTGGAAAGACCGCGTTGGAAGCCAGCCGTGCCCCAGCCGAGGACCTCTCCCAGCTGGCCTTGTCCCTGGGGGGAGTGGCGGGGAGCTTCGTCCCTCACTGGCGAAGTACACTTACATTAGCGGAAGTCGAATAAAGTGTGAGGAAATGTCAAGATAGAAGAACCGAAAATAAAGATAATTTAATCATTAAAATTGGCTCCGTTTTCTTTGAGGACACTCATCGCTATGGAGATGGTAGAGCAGAATCCAGCTTGCATGTTAATGGTGAACTTAAATAAATCTGAGCCGCGGAGAGAAGCTGTTCTCCGAGGGAAAAGTGGGGCCGATCGGTGGAAGAGCTCCGACTTGGAGTGCGAGCCCAGCAGTCGTGTTTTGCAGGGAAGAATTAGGATGAGCCCAGCCCTGTCTGGCTTTCGAGTTGATTTTCAAGTTCTTGGAGTGTTGGAATCACACCCAACTCTCTCACCAGGCCTGTGAGACCTTCTGTAGTCACGGACTCACTTTCTTTCCAAGTTCCGAGGGCCTGACGGTCCCTGGTCCCTGCCCTTGATATCGCGTGACCTGACCTGAATGACCTTTAAGACCCCTCTGAGTAGTCTAGCTCCCCTACCATCTCTTATGGCCTTGAACTTTCCAGGAGCAAGTGACCAGGAGGCAGTTTTATAATCTGAAAGACGTGGGTAATAATAGAGCCGGCCTGAGGGCTGCTGGTACTCAGGTAGGTACCTGAGGGCCTGTTTCTGTGCTCAGGGTGAGCTGTCCCTTCTCACAGTGGCTGTGCTCTGACTCCTCCCCCGGGGAGCTCTGCGGCCCAGTGTCTCTGCTTCCTCTTGCTTCCTCAGGGAAGGCGGGGAGGGCATGGAGGAGGGGGACCCCTGGACCAGCCATCTGCCCCCAAGCCAGAAACACTCACCTGAAAGATTACTAGCAAGTCTCTTCTACTTGTGCTCACCAGTACTGGGATTTGAACTTAGGGCCTGGGTGTTGTCCTTAAGTTTGTTTTGTTTTGGTTTGTTTTTCTTCAAAGCTAGTATTCTACCACTTGAGTCACACCTCCTGGCTTTTTGCTGGTTAAGTGGAAAGAAGAGTCTCTTGGATTTGTCTTCTCAGGCTGGCTTTGAACTCATAATCTTCGGATCTCAGTGTCCTGAGTAGCTAGGATTGTCAGCGTGAGCACCAGAGCCCGGCTAGCAACCCTGCGTGTAAAGTCCACACGTGCTGGATGTGGGGAGGGGTCATTTCTCCCTCTGAAACTAGCTTTGATTGGAATCAAAGCCACTTTATTTCCTCTTTTAGCATTATTAAAAGGAATTCTTTTTCTGTCTTTGTCTGAGGATTGTTGTAGTACACACTACTGAAAAGGATCCACAGCTATACGCACTGTTCTATTAAGGGCCCCAAACCATTTTCATTTCCTCTCAGAAAATGTGGTGGCTGACTATTTTTTTTCCCTAGTATTTTCCCAGTAAATCTCACTGCTAAATTGGCCACTTTATTCATGATGATTTCTTCAAATATATCATTCTTGTGGCACAATATGAATAATGAAGAGGAATATTTTCAAACACATAAAGGCTCTGAATAGAACTAATGGGCGAGGCTTTAAGCGTTGTGGTGTGGGGCTTCGTCGGCTTCATCAGCTCTCGGCGTGCCTGGGAGGCAGACGGGGCCTTGCGGGGACCCTCAGCTCCCGTCCCGTGGAGCATGCTTGGACTCTGGCCTCCATCCCAGCATCCTGGGCCCAGCTGAGCAGCACATCCAGTCTGGAGGGAATCCTGGCCTGGCCGAACGCAGGAGCACACCAGAGCTCAAGCACTGCCTGGGAGTAGGCGGTGCCCACGTGGCAGCCAGGGATCAGGATCTGAACCCAGCTCTTCCATGACTGGCCTTGAGAAAGCTAGCTCGCTCCTCCAAACCTCGGCCCCCTTGTCTGGAAAACGAAGCTCGTTTGAAGTATTAGAAGGGTGTGCGGCGGACGTTTAAACCTCTTCACATGCAGCTGGAAGGTACTGAGGGCTCCACAGCCTGTCGCCCCGTCATCCTCTCCACCCTCCACCACGTGCCAGGGCCCCATGGACGTGTAGGGAGGTACGCTGGCCCCTGAATGCGACCCGCACAACCCAGGAGGAGCAGAGAGCAACTCACCACGGAACCGGAGCTTCCAGACAGGATGCTACAGCCCTGCATCTTTGGAAAGTCATTGAGCTTCTCCTCATTGCGCAACACACACACACACACACACACGTGATGAACCCACATGTTACAAAACACACATGCAACGAACACGCAATAACCCCACATGAATACACACAAGGCACACACATATAAGCACACACATTCAGCAAAATCATGCATAAACAGCTGCAAAAACCACACATCTAACAAGTGCCCATGCACACATGTGTGCATGCAATAAACACATCTTCACACATACATGCACATGCATGTGCTAAACACATATACCTACAGACATGAACACATAAACACACATACATGCTGCAACAAACATGCACTCATAAATAATGCAATAAGACAGGAACACACATGATGCCAGTACTGGGGCTTGAATTCAAGGTCTCATGCTTTCACGTAGCTTTTTACTCATGTGCAAAAGATACACATGTGCAACAATCATGAGTACATGCATGTCGTAGACATATTCGATAAATATACACACATGCAAGAGACCAATGCACACGTAGGAATTATGACATACACTACAATATAATATACATTTACAATCTTCATACACACATATACAGAGGTACATATTGCAACAGCCACGCATACAGTGATGTGGTAAACACACATATACAATACACACTATAATCAATGTAATCACAGACACATAACACACAAGCATGCATGCCCACACAGATGCATTATCACACACTTGTTTACATGCACACATAATATACACATCCACATGGGCACTGTTTTCACCTCTCATCTAAAATCTTTGCCTCTCTTCTTCTTTTTTCCTTTCTTTCTTCCTCCCTCCCTCCTTCCTCTTTCCCTTTCTTCCTTCTTCTTTCCCTTTCCTTCCTTCCTTCCTTCTCTCTTTCTTTTCTCTTCTTTCCTCCCTCTCCTCTTCCCTCTCACATTTTGTCCCTTTCTCCATTCCTTTCCTTCCTGTCTCCCTTCCTCCCCTCTTCCCTTCCTCCTTTTTTCATTCTCTTCCTTCTTCACCCTCCCTCCCTCCCTCTTTCCTTCATTCCTCCTTCCTCTTTCTTTTTACCTTCCTTTTCTCTTCTTTCTGCCCTCCCAGCCTCCCTTCTTTTTGTGTGAAATACCATACATGACAACTCTTACACAGAAATCATGTCTTTCCCAAGAATTGTGTTTAGGCCCAGCTCTAAGTCAATATATCAGGTCTAATCCTTTAAGTTGTCTAGTCAATCTGAATTCACCACCTTACACGTCTCTCCCATTGTTCGCGCCTTACTTACTGACTCGGATTGCAAATGTCCTAAGGTTCAGAGATAAGATATCCACTGCTAGGTCTGAGACTATTTTTGGAGTGCCCGGGGCACTGGTCTCATCCCCAGCCCTTGTACCAGCCTTGTCTTCCAACCTCCTTGTCTTCCAGCCTCCAGTTTGAGCCTGGCGACAGGCCAGGTGCCAAGAAGGTACACTTGGAAAATAAGGTCCCTCTAGGCAAAGCAAGCCCAGGTGATGGAGGGACAGGGCTGCCCCAAACAGTACAGGATCTGGAATCGCGCTGGCAAGAGAGCCCAAGGAGGGCTGGAGCCATTCTTTCCAGGAATTCCAGGGGCTTCCTGGCGGAGGCAGCTCTGAGCTGGGGAGGAAGGCAGTGTTTGAAGGGGTGAGGATACACAGGGAAGGAACGCACGTGTTCTCAGCACAAAGCGGACGTCTAGGTGAATTGCCTTGGGAACAGTAAGAGTTAAGGCGCACCTTACACTGTCTAACATATCCAGGAGGAGTTTATTCATTCACCGTCTCTAGCTGGTTGACTTTTATAAATGAAGCAATAAACACAACAATATTAAATACGCATCCCTAATATTTCTCCACATTGATTTCCATCGTCATCACTCGAGTGTCCGCCACATCCTTTGTTGAGATCCCTCCCCCCTTGTATTTGTATCGCGAGAGACTTTTTGATTTACAGACTGCACTCGACTTGTTTAAAAAATAAAACCCCAGACCAAACAAGAACACCACCACCATTTCCTGCTCTGAGCAGAGCCCTGGAGACATTTCTTTGAACACAAGTTACTGGGGCTCTTGGAAAACTCCATGTTGGGAAAATCTCAATCTTTGTAAGGGGGCTGGAACAGGATTTGATACAGGTCATCTGTATCACAGGAAAAAAAATTAGCTATGGGATTAAAAAAGTAAGTGCAGCTGCTACTTTGAGATGAAACACAATCTTGTAATTTCACACTTGGTTTTCTGACAATTCTCCTACCACATCCATTTTTTTCTAAGATAAAATCTCAGATTAAAAACACACACATATATATATATATATATTTGTATGTCTCTCTACATATAAATTTTCATTTTCTTATATAGTTCAGTGACTTTTGTGGAGGACTTTATCTCGGCCCATGGAACACTCTATACCCTTTTCTCCAGGAAGTTACCAAAAGCAGCAAAAAAATAAAAGAGGTTTGAAGTCTCCCTTAGTTACCATTCCATTAAAAAAAAATTGTCCCCACATAATATAACTTGTTCGTGTCACAAAGTACAAAGGAAAGTACTTTTCATGCCAAATATCAGAGACATGCTTTCTTTTCTATACTGCACAAGTAACCAAAATGATGCGTTCATTTTAAATTCCATTCATGTAGGTTCTAATAAAAGCTATTATAAAATACAATTGTGTGGAGACAAAAAGAGAGATAATATCACTATAGCTCAATATAAAATTTAAGTAATTAAGACATGAAAACTATTACACAATTTACTACCAACGCAGCAAGAATAATAAAATGTTTAACCCTTTCCCTTCCTGGGTTGTCTCTTGATTTCTCCCTTCTAGAATACCTAACAGAGAAACACAATTACCTAAAAGATGCACTGAAATATTGCAAGGTAGAGCATTTGGGGACTGCATCTGTGTGATCGCAGGAGAACAATGACTTTTGAGTGTTGTTTCATCAGTGAAGTGTCCTCTTTGGTATGGCCAAACTCGATTCTACCTGGAGAAGATGTGAAGTTACCCATCTAGGTGATCTACCTCCCTCTCCCTGGCACAGTGAACTGAGGCCATGTTCACAGTCACGAGGTCTGTGGGACAGTGAAGACAGCCTGACCTGAGGTCTGACAGATCTGAATTCAAATCTTGACTCCCACCTGCCAGTTTGGTGGCATCAGGCAATGTTGGGAGATCTATCTGTCTCACTTGCACGTAGACCTGTTTCTTCCTTGGCTTTCTGGAGTCCTACTCTAACCAAGCAGTGGGGGTGTGACATCTCCATAATTAAGGCAGCAGGACACACATATGCTCCAGCTGAACCTGAAATAGGAGCATAGACAAGGGCCTCTGCCTCAGTGTTACCAGGATAGATCACAGAGGCATGGGGCAGGAATGTTTCTCGGTCAACCATTTCCTTAGAGTTTCTGTCAAGTTTCCAGCACTTGGCACCTTCCACTGATGGGTAAAGAGCTTGATCCTACCCTTGAAGGCTACATCAGGAGATGCTATCTCCTGCGAACCAGATGCTTTTGTTTCTTCAATAACATTTATTTTTTCCTGATTACTTTCTCTACTTGGGAAGGATGTAACTAGTCTTTCAAGACAGGAATGTGAATTTTTCTCGAGAAATAAATTTACTTTGGATAAACTGAAAAGCCAGAGGGTAGAGCGCTTTCTCCGTGCATTGCCTGGCTCTTGGGTGGTGCTCAGGAAATGTTTGTTGGATATGAAAAGTGATTCGTGGTTGTGGGGGGGGTGGCATCTTCCTGACTGCTGTAGGAATCTTTCACTTTTTTTTCAATGTCAGATTCAATGTTTATTGTATAATTGTATTTGTGGTAATACAAAGTAGTAGAGATCACGGTCAGTAAAGTGAAACAATCTGAAGTATAGTTTGCCTACTACTAAATTATTTGACCTTGAGTTAAGTAATTCTTCTTTTAAATAAGGTTTTTATTGTGAAATACTGTACAGAGGGGTTACAATCACACAAGCAAGGTAATGAGTACATCTAAGTAATTCTACCATTAAAAAAATCTCTTTTATTGTCATTGTCAAGGTGATATTTGGTGTAGGATCTTGACTGGAGCTTTCTGTTGCAGAAAGAAGAAGGGATTTCTAGCTTATCTTCAACTATCAGCCAACTACCTACCCACACCTCCATCTCCTTCCTGTTTGTGGCTGACTTGATGCCTTCCTTGGTGTTCAGCTCCTAAACCCACCATGAAGCACCATACCACTGTTTGGAGGCATCTCTCCTTATTTAGTGTTAGCACTGTCTCAAGCCAGGGTCTGATTGGATTGCTTCGGACTAAGACAGACAGTGAGTTTGGAGATCCAGAAGATCCTGGAGTGTCTGCTTGTTGGTGGCGTTCTTCCAGAGGGAAACCTTGTGTAGATCATTTAGTATTTCCTGAAGTCTACAGAGGTGGACCGACACACAGCCATGATCAGCACTAGGAGCAGGAGGTTCAATAAACACTCGCCAATCTTAGTAACATGCACAGATTACATTTTAAATGATTTGAGGCTTCTAAGTGAGGGTTTGGGGTTCATCTCCACCACAACTCTATGTGGGGTGAACCAGAGATAGCTATCAAGGGCCATCACTGGGGGCTACTATATTTTAAACAAGGGAATAGGTTGTTTATGTGTGTGCGCACGTGCATGTGTGTGTGTGTGTGTGTGTGTGTGCATGCACATGCACATGCGTGTGTGCCAGTACTGGGGTTTGAACTCAAAACCCTATGTTCTTGCTTGGGTTTTTTGCTCAAGGCTGGTTCTTTACCACTGAAGCGACACATTCCACTTTTTGGTGGTTAATTGGAGATAAGTGTCTCAGTCTTACAGATTTTCTTGCCTGGGTCGGCTTTAAACTGTGATCCTCAAATCTCAGCTAGGATGATAGGCATGAGCCTCCAGCACAGTTCAACCGAACGTCTTACACCATCGTACACTCAGCTATTTTATAGGGCTCATTATGGGAAGATGACCCAGGGTACTGAGACTTTTCCATATGAGATACACTGAAGCTTGTACGTGGCTCCCAAAGACACACATGTTCTGTATTGCCCTTTCCTGAACAGTCTGGGTGGAGTCTAGTGGCTGTTACCTGATCAAGGGAGTACAGTGAGGGCCAGGATGTTATGTCTGGGGTTAGGCAGCCCAGGACGATGCCTGCCATGTTCTCCTTCACTCTTGGCCACCCACTGGCTCATTCAGATGAAGCAGACCACCCGTGGGTAAACTGTCCCAGGGACATGCTGGGTGGTCAGGGATTAGGGAGGGCCCTAAAAGAGAGGACACAGCAGTGACCCGCATTCATGACCCGCAGAGACATGGCATGATAAAGATCCATTGTTTTCAATTGCCTGATTTTGGAATAATTTAGTATGCAGCAATAGCACCGCCCTTCACTTGGTTATGGTTTGGGGTTCTGGAATCCTCATCAACCAAAAAGCACTCCTCCATGCTCAATGTTCTCTCTAAGGTGCACCTAAACCAGTCTGGAGGATTCCTGTCCTCGGGAGCTTATGATGGGTTAGAGAAGGAAACATCTCAACCACACATTGCCTTCTACCACACAGGCAATTGTTGCTCATCTGCTCTCTATCCAAGATGGCATCCAGTGGACCATACTCAGCATTTCTCGGCAGGTGTTTTTTTTTCCCCTCCATAGATTTCCATGGCCTGGATCTTATCTGAGTCTCCGATCTTAGTTAGAAATACTTGTTGAAAGTGAGGAGTATGGAGGCTCCAAAACCAGCCTTGAACTTCCGTACCCCCAACATCCCGAAGCTGAATATTGGCTCAAAAGGCACCAGGAGGTAGCCTCAATATTACCACAAATAATTTGGGTTTCTGAAAGTTGAAAATGAACCAGATGGTTCTTAAGGAAAACAGGACACATATCAGATTCCAATTATATTAAAATGATGACCCAATTTAGGAAAACATAAAGTGTCATAAAAAATGTTTCAATAAACAAAATCTGCATATTTATGAAACTATACTATTCACTGGGCTCCTCACTTTCGATAATGAATTTCTAAACTAGGTGGATTGCATTCCAGACTTGCTCCTGAATCCAGGGCTTGGAGAAGTCTGTGGTACTGTTTGCGATTGCATACTATCTTAAGAAGGGAGAAAAAAAATCACCACCAACAAAAAAGTCCTATTTAGCATAGATGTCGGCAGCCAATTTGGGTAAAAGAAAGGTCAACACTGTGCAAATGTGATACATCCGACACGCACAGGGCTCCCGGCCGGCGCGCTCGCTGCTCTGTTGGCGTGAGCATTCTGACATTTCTCTCTGGCAACACTGGCTGTCACCAGCAAACCTTCACCGCCACTGGCAGACCAGGCGCTGGGCTGGGTTGGCAGGAAGTGCCTTGGAATTATCTATTTATTTTTTCCAGATAAATTAAAAAACTCTGGGGGCACTTAAAATAAATTAGCAACTGCTCCTGACGGTCTCTTGCTGGCGGTGTCATACTTTCCTAGTGTTGGCATGGACTGCCTGCCTGCTTTGCCATCTTTTCCCTCCAAGTACAAACTGTTAACGGAACAGTGTGCTCAGGGAACAGGCTCGGGGTTGGAGCAGCTATGGATGCTGAGAGGGTGGCCAGGAAGTGTCCAGGGCCACCAAAGCTCTTCCAAGGTCTTATTGCCTCTGGAAAGCAAAGATGACACAGAAAGATGGAGGAGGAGGAAGAGGAGGAGGAGGAGGAGGAGAAGCAAGAGAATGGAGGAGGAAGAGGAGAAGAGGAGGAGGCAGAAGATGAGGAAGAGATAGAGGAAATAGAGGAAGAGGAAGATGAGAAGGAAGAGGAGAAGCAAGAGGAGGAGGATGGAGGAAGAGGAGGAGGAGGAGGAGGAGGAGGAGGAGGAGGAGGAGGAGGAGGAGGAAGATGGCAAGTTTGCTTCCAAGTGTATTTCAACCCTAAAAGGGCTTTTGAAAATAAAAAGGTTCTTTTTGAAGATAAGGGCACTGGACAGAATTTGTCACCAATCCCAGGAGAGCATGGTTCAAAACAGTTTAAGAGAATCATTTCTTTTCCCCAAAGGCGGCAATGTCCAGCTCAGCTTTTCCTCTGCAGTCTATCTGTTTATTTAGCAGGTGATTGTTTTCAGCCATGAATAGTTTTGTTTTGTTTTTTACAAGCCGGGCATATAAAACACTGCATCGCCACAGACAGCAGAGATCTGGGTGTCGTTCCTTCTCCACGTGGCCATGCTGTGACATCGGTTCCATCCCGGGAATCTGGCAAAACCAGAGCCAGCAATAAGGGAACAGGAGGCTGTGGTAAGCCATGTTCAGAGTTCACGGATGGGTGCCGCCCGTGGGCCAGGCAGAAGGCCCATGGTCCTGGCTGGTTTTTCTCTCTACAGTGAGAAACCAGCTCCGGCCTGTGGGCTCTGTGAGAGGAGCGTGAGCCCCGGGCCGTGTCACCGGCTTGCCCGGCTCTCCTGTTCGTGACTGCTCTCTCAAGCCTGCAGAGAAAAGAAAATGCTTCTTTCCTTTATCTTTTATTTTCCTTCTCTTAATTTTGGTCAATGGGAAAAAAGAGTTGGTAGGTCCAGCTAATGGCAGTGAGAGTAGTTCCATGCACATTTCGTGATTTGTTAGTCATTTCGTATTCCTTTCATATAGGACTCTCACCTTCCAATAACATGTCTGCATTCTTCGTCTACGCAGACAACGGAGTCAAAAAGATACAAATTGAAGAATCTTAAGACGCTGTTTAAAATGCACTGTATAATAAGAACACGCATTCTATTATTATATTCCAGAATCCCTCCTTTTAGGGCAGTAAGTAGCTTTTATTGAAAGAGCCTATTTTTTTTAATTAATAAATTTACTGCCAGAGAAGTCCTTCATTACGAGAACCCGTGTAATTTCCTACCTGAGGGTCCATAGATCATAAAAACCAGACCCTCCCTGTAGTTTTAGACAATTTTTGCTGGAAACATCTAATTTTCCCACAATGTAGCAGCCTCCAGAGGGTTATTTTAAATGTGCCTATTTCTCATAGTATTTTTCTTCTACTTTAAAAAATCCTGTGTGTGTTTTTTTTTTTAAATTGTGGAAGGCTTGGGAGGGGGAGGTACTAATCTTCTCTGTGATGGAGTTCATTAGAATTTAACAAATGTTCGCCTTAAAATAGACTGACAGTGGGTAAAAGTGCCACAGCCTCTCCTTCACTGACATCAATAAACTCATACAGTTGGGGCTTTTTATTCTCAGATAAATGTTGCTTCTTATTCTTGGACTTAATTTAGTATAAGACTAATATGACTGTCTCTTCATTTACTCTCTCCCCCCCCCCTTCTGTCTCTCTCTGGCTTTCATACAATTAGAATTAATTTAATACCATACAACCTCAAGTTGTTGTTTTTTTTGTCAAACATAGAAATGCCAGAGAAAAATAAAAACACAATATACTTTGATTTTTCTTTACCCAGTGGTAAACTATTGTGCAAAAAATAATTATATAAATACACAACAACATCTGGTCTTTTGAACTGTAGTCACTGCTGAATTTAAACATTGTATGCGTTTGACAAAATTAAAAGAGTTTATTCTTTGTTTTTCCTGGGCTTTAAATAGGAAGCCACAAATAGTACTTAGAGTCATCGTTCCTAGTTGAATTTTAATATTATGCACTGGGAAACTTCTTCCCCCTTGCCTAAGACTTGAACAAACTGAGAGTTTATCAAATGTGGGCTGAGGTTACGTGTCTCTAGATACTTTATTAAAACAATGACCCTAGTCGAATGAAATGCTTCTCCCACCCCCCCCCTCATTTTACCCATGACAATTCCTAAATGCCACCAGACAATTAGGGCAATTTTGATATCTTTTGTTGAGTAAAGTAATTAAAATTATTACTGCCACTTTTGTAATAAACTCGTGTGACTTTTCAAGTCTGCCCCGCTCTCTTTCTTGAGAGAGAGATCACACAATCTGTAATTGTGCTATTAAGAAGGAGAGAGCTAATCTTTTTGCATTTGAAGTAAGCCTTCATCGCAGCCCAACAAAGCCAGACAGATCAAAAAAGAACCAGAGAGAGCATTTAAGGAAATTAGTACAAGTGTCAGTTAAAAGGTAAAAATTAATGCACTTATTATTGAAATATGGTTGAAACCTACGTTCTTTTCATTTCTTTGATATTTCGAAGGCATAAAACATTCAATTAGCTTTCCATTGTGTTTGGGGGAGTAAAGGCAGAGGATTGTCGGGGTAGCGTGGGGGTGTAGGTGGTGCTTGGTTAAAAAATAGAAGCCGAGCAGGCGAGAGCCTCAGCATGCACAGGGGCGCTGGTCACCCCAACAAGCGCTTCTGCCAGTTCCAGCGCCTGGGCCAGGACTTCCAGCGGGGTTTGCACACTTCTGCCCAGCTTCTTCTGGAGATTTAAAAATCAACCTGTGCAAATCTTTCCTTAGAAAATCGGGGCCAAGGGCTGGGGGTTTAGCCCAGCGGAAGGGCGCCCGCCTGGCGCGCACAAGGCCCTGGGTTTGGTCCTCAGCCCTGGAAAAAAAAAAGAAAATAGTGGCCATCACACAGTGCAATGAACATTGTCTCGAACGCTCTGAAAGTGCTGTTCTTTCTCAGTCTTACCCTAATGAGATCATGCAATAATGACAGGAACAAGAAAATCTGGGACTGGTGTGACTGTGTGTATTTGCATTATGACTGGACTTTTGCCTTGGCTGTGCTATGGTTGTATCTAGAGAGATAAAATAATCCTGATTTAAGGTAAGAAACAATATAGGAGCCAGACAACATTGGTTCATGCCTGTAATTCTAGCTCTTCAGGAGGCTGATTTCTAAGGATTGATATTCAAAGCCAGTCTTGGCAGGAAAGTCAGTGAGACTCTTATCTTCAATTAACCTCCCAAAAGCTGGAAGTGGAGCTGTGGCTCAAGTGGGAGAGCTAGCCTTGAAAAAGCCAAGCAAGAGTGTAAGGTCCTGAGTTTGAGCACCATACTGGCATAAAAGAAAGAAAAAGAAACAAAGGAATGAAGGAAGGAAGGAAGGAAGGAAAGAAGGAAGGAAGGAAAGAAGGAAGGAAGGAAAGAAGGAAGGAAGGAAGGAGGGAAGGAGGGAAGGAGGGAAGGAGGGAAGGGAAAGAAAAGAGGCAATATGGGAGGTAGAGAGGGGCAGGTAACTACGGGCTTTGGGGTTGGAACAAGTCAACTACGATTAATGCATGATTAGTGTATAAACCAGTCGTCCAATGCCGTGGGAGCTTGACTGAGTAGCATAGCATCACGGAGTTAATATTCGTTTCCTCTGTCTGCTTGTTAACCGCATAATAAATAGGAAAATGTTCCATCTCAAATGCAAATAGCAGATACGCAACAAACATTATTTTTTTTCCTGATGCTAACTCTTGATTGTACATAAAGGACAAATCAGTTGATGCTGCATGGTCCCCAGGTCAGGGGCCTGGTGGTCAAGTCCTTCTCCCAGGCTGGGTAGACGCTGCTCACCACACACCCCACAGCACTTTTCAAGATCAAGTGTTTTAATTTGCTTTGAAATTCTCCCCCTGCCCCAAGTTTGTGCAGTAGGGTGGATTTCTATGGCTACTCTCAGAACATCAAAACTCCTTCACTGAACAATCACTATTTGACAATTGCAATTCAAGAAGTTTTTTTCTTTTTCCCCCCCGAAGTTGTATAATGAATCAATCTTCCTGAATAGTCTGTGTGTCAGATTGTGACCAGCTTGCTGTGACAATGTTCAGTAAGAGAAGGCCTAATGTTTCAAGTGGAAATTACAGATCTCTATCTCTCTTTCTCTCTCTCTCTTACACACACACACACACACACACACAAACACACAACTTTGTCTCTATAATTAATGAAGCATTATTTTATTGTCCTGAGAAAGACTCTTGTCTACATTGTGAAATGTATTTTTAATAGAGAAATGCTCTTCAGTAGGAAAAACTAGAAGCCATAGCTCTGTCTCCCAGGATGGGTGGTATATTGGAGGTGAGTACTCTGGAATTTTCTTCCTTTTGTTTATAAAATATGACTTATAGTCAGTGTATGGCTGATTTCTTTTAGTTGCAGTGCTGGGCATTGAACCCAGGAATTCATGCATGCTAGGCAAGTGCTCTACCACGAAGCTACGCTCCCAGCCCAGCTACTTCCTTTTGGGGGATGGATTGATTGTACCCTATGCAGATCTTTCTCAGGTTTACACAGGCACCGAAGAAGGGGGACCCGACACCATTTTGTCATCTGAAAAAACTTTTGAGTTGAGAAAAGACAAGTTTTGAGAAGCCAGCCCATTTTCTACCCTAGCACCTTGTTTGTGAAGACCAGAGATCTGTCCCCAAAGGGAAAAAAATATCATTTGCAATTTGCACTACTTTCTAGCCAACTCTCCCTACTGACACTTGGGGAAAAGAACTCAGTTTTCAAATCCCACTTCATCGGTGTTGTGATTATTGTTGTTACTAATATGCATGTGACAGAAGTCAGGGCCAAAAGGAAAGATTTGTGCTTTTGCAAAGGAAATAAATCAAAGAAGTCACTGCACCCCTAAAACTTAAAGGGGATGAGGGTCTGCTCAAGTCCGTTTCTTTCCTTTCCTAATTTCCCTGTGCAGATGGCCAAAGATACTATTTTTCATGAAAGCACAATAGGGTTCCATGGAGAGCAAGTTTGCTCCCTGGCTGGGGGTCTCATCTAGTTCTAGCTCAGTTGGATGGAAGCCAGGGCAGGATGAAGAGAGAAGGAAGGGGTCACGCTTGACTCCACGAAGAGTGAGAGGCAGAAGTGGCCTGGAAACCGCCTCTCTGGCCAACTAAGCAGACTCCTTGCTCTTCAGACATCCAGAATCAAAAGATACTCAGAAAGAGCCAGGCGATGAAATAAGAAAGCTCTGGGAATGGATGAGAACCAGTGCCTAGCACAGGCTTTCTCGAATGTTCCGTGCTCCCTCCTCAGTTTGCTGAGTCCGCCAGCAGATCCCAAGAGCTCCTAGCTGCAGTGCTACCCATTAGCCCTCCAGTCTGGTGAGTCAGCGGATGAGCAGTTTTAGAGTCCCATTGTAGAAGCGGAGCCTGAGGTTGAGGATAGGGATGTGATTGGTTTTTACCCAAGGTCACACAGCCAATCCCCTCCAGGAGCAGCTCTGTTTCAGGGTCTGTGAGTGAGTGAGTTAGGCAATTCTGAAGCCCAGGACAGTTCCCAATACAGTTAGAAAATTCTAACTTTGATACCTCAATAAGTTGTCTCCCCCTCCCCCTCCCCTCTCTGCCCCCTTTCCCCCCTCCTCCTCCTCCACTTCCTCCTCCTCCTCACCCCCTCCTCCTCCTTCTTCTGCTTCTGCTTCTTGGGTATGTGCTAGTCCTGGAACTTGAACTCAGGACCTGAGCACTGTCCTTGAGCTTTTTGCTCAAGGCTAGTGCTCTACCACTTGAGTTACAACTCCACTTCTGGCTTTTTCCTGTTTCACTGGAGACAAGAGTTTCACAGACTTTCCTGCCCAAGCTGGCTTCAAACCTCAGCCCTCAGATCTCAGCCTCCTGAGTGGCTAGTATTACAGGCATGAGCCACCAGGTTCCAGCTCCTAATGAATTTTTTATGTTCTGAAAGAGAATTTCATTTCCCCCAAACTTTCATCCTGTTCAATAGCATAATTTATTTATTATACAAGAACCCAGACTGTCAGAGGTGGAAGACACGCTGGACATTTCTAGTTCCAACATCCCAGGAGAGGCACTGGAGACGAAAGTTGGAAAAACTCCCCCCAAAACCTTGTAAATTGAGACAATTACAGAGAACTTAATGTGTGTTGTGACCTTTCCAGCCTGCAGTACATTGCATTTTTATACTTAATGTTGAATTAAACCACACACAATCACAATGGGACCAAGCTATAGCAGTCACACACACACACACACACACACACACACACACACACACACACACACACACACACACATACACTGGTATTGGGGCCTGAACTCTAGGCTTCACATTTTTGCTTGGCTATTTCACTTAAGGCTTCACTTGAACCACAGCTACACTTCCAGCTTTTAGGTGATTAATTGGAGAGAAGAGTCTCATGGACTTTCCTGCCCAGGCTGGGTTTGAACCACGATCTTTAGGTCTCAGCCTCTTTGGTAGCTAGGATCGCAGCAATGCCCAGCTTGTCTGTGGCTTTGACTCTTTGCCAGCTCTGAGACCTGGGTGAGTAAGTTGACCTCCTTATGCCTTGGTTTTCTCTTCTACAAGTTGAGGTTCTTCCTCATAGCACAATGGATGAAGACTAAGCTAGGGCAGATGAGCACTCAATTGGCAACGGCCACCATAGTTGCTTTCTGTGCACAAGTGGGGCAGGTTTCCTGTCCCCAGTGTGGTGTGTGTGTATGTGTGTGTGTGTGCATGTGCACACGCATGCGTGCACACACACATGTGGGAACTGAGACTAAAATCTTATCCAAAGCCTCTCTAGGAGCAAGAGGCAGGGATGCGTGCACATCTCTGATACTAGTCCTATTTCATAAGTACTGATATTGGGAGTGACTGCGCTCTACCTCTCGAGCCACAGCTCCACTTCTGGCTTTTTTGGTAGCTAATTGGAGATCAGTTTCTCACAGACCTTCCTGTCCAAGTTGGCTTTGAAATGTGATCCTCAGATCTCAGCCTTCTGAGTAGCTAGGATTATAGGAGTCAGCCTCTGGCTCCTAGTTTATGAATTGTTTTGGTTGCTAGAAATCATACCTAAAATGCAGGCTGTAAATGGCAAACTCATCTCCACCTACAAGGCTCCCCGTCCATGCTGTGGAATGAACAAGAAGTAGAAGGATAAAGGCCTCAGTGAGACTCTTGCTCATATAGCACTGGGGTCACTAAGTTCATCAACAAGGTACTGAGCTTGCTCACATGGGGTAGCGTTTTATTTCTCCTACTTTCTGCTTACAATGATTTTAATTCCCAGGCTTTGGGCCTGGGCTGGTAAGGTAAATACCATCACCGTCAGTACTACATTTTCTATAACGTATCTCCATCTGCATCTGAGGCTATGGTTTGTTCAGATTACTCTTTCTCTCTTGTATGTGTCCACAGCTCCATGCAGACTTTGGTATGTGGATCCCAGTTCCACATCCACGTAAAATCTATATCCTGTCTGTTTTGGTACCTATAGCTGCATCTTTTCTCTTTCACACAATTATATACACAGTAATGTCCAGAGGAAGAAACTGAGTCAGGCTTAGCCACAGGACCAACTAAAACCACGAGCCCAGAAACCCAGGTTCAGTAGGCTGAGAGTCTCTTGATTCTAAACTATGCCCATACTTACTGCTCCTGTGCCATCCCTTAACTGAATTTTTTAAAGGGAAAGAAATACAAAAGAAAGAAGGAAAGGAAGAAAGGTTAGAAGAGGAAAGGAAAGAAGGAAATGAGGGAAGGAAAGGATAAAAAGGGGAAGGGAAGGAGAGAAAGAAAGAATGAAAGAAGGAGGGAAAGAAGAAAGGAAAGTGGGAAAAGGGAAGGAGGAAGAAAGGAAGAAGGGAGAGAGTAAAAGAGGGAGGAAGGAAGGAAGGTAGAAAGGAAGAAGAAAGGAAAGATGACAGGAAGGAGGGAGGGAAGAAAGGAGGAAGGGAGTGGAAGAAGTAGGAGGAAAGGAAGGGGTGAGGAAGGAAGGAAGAAGAGAGGGAGGGAGGGAAGAAAGAAAGATGGGAAGGAGGCAGGAAGGCAGGAAGGAAGGATTACATACTTGTCAGCTACCATCTCTTTGAGCTTTTTCCATCAAAGTTAATGCATTCGTGAAGATTTGAGCCAGGTATGCTTAGAGGTGGCTTCCCGTTGAATTCATACTTCTTCTGTTTTCTCTTCACCTAGAATTTTCATAACAAGGCACAAACTGCCATAGAGTTAGCAATGATGGAATTTTTGCATCTGTTCTGAAAAGCAGGTAATAATTTTCCAATTTTAAGACCTCTAGCTAGGTTACGTCCAGATAGGAAAATCAGGAAGAGGGAAAAATATTTCAAGAAATCAATTTGAAGTCTTTAATCTCTTAAAATATTTAAGAACTAGCTTGTGTGAATGATCCACTTGACAGCCTTTTTTAAAATGAGTTGCTGTGATTTAAGCACATGGTCTTCTCCTTACTTTTGTCACGAAAGCTTTGCTCTCTGCCCAGCTGTATCATGGGTAGGGTTGGCTTCCCAGTCATCTTAAATCCCATTTTTTCCCCAAACATAAATCATTACAAAAGGAAAAAGGCACATTGACCTCATTTTGAAAATTGAGCCATAACGTTAGGAAGAATATCTTGAAGAATAAAAATCCTTTAGGCTAGAGGTTTGGAACACATCAGCTGTTGCTCCTTGTGGTGGGGGGTTTGTTTATACTTCTTTCAGAGAAGTTATTTTCAGTCTCCCGAATTTAGCATAAGTTGCTTAAAAAAATCTAAAGCAAATATATATATATACATATATATATATATATATATATATATATACATACATACATAAAACATATACCTGGAGTCTGCTTTGGGACTCAAGTTAAGCCATATTGTAATTTTTGTTTTCTCTGCCTGTGTTTAATCCAGTGAATAATCAGATCTGTTTAATTTTGGTTTCCTCAGTGGGAAAGGAATGTCTTTCACACATGGTGCTTTCTTTCTCCTTCTTTTCCTTGTTGGTGAAAAATTATTCACTTCAGACCTGTGTGTGTGGAAAATCACAAAATCTTAAGACACGGGTACAAGCTCAAGGCCTCATTCTCTAGACTTAGCTAATTTTCCTTCCTTCCTTCCTTCCTTCCTTCCTTCCTTCCTTCCTTCTTTCCTTCCTTCCTTCTTTTCCTTCCCTCCCTCCCTCCCTCCTTCCTTCCGGCCTTCCTGCCTTCCTGCCTTTCCTCCTCCTCCCCCGCCTTTTTTTCTTTCTTTGCCAGACTGGTGGTTTGAACTCATGGTCTAGGCACTAACTGAGCTTTTGTGTGAACACAAAAGCGCTTTACCAGTTGAACCACAGCTCTACTTTCAGGATTTGGTGTTTCATTGAAGATAAGAGTCTCATGGACTTTCCTGTCCAGGCTGGTTCTGAACCTCATTCCTCAACTCTCAGCTTCCTCCTGAGTAGACATGTATAGATGTGAGCACCAGTGCTGGGAAAGACACTTTGCTTTTAAGAAGCAAACATTTCCCTTTCAAAGCCCATAATTCCACTTAGAAAGAAATATCAGCATGAGAAAGACCCGAGTCAGTCTATTACAGGAGGACAGAGACTTCTTGGATTTTTATTTTGTGTCATTTCTATTTATTGAACATGCCGACTTGCTTGCCACTGGTTCTGATTTATTTTGCAATTCTCGCGGTGCATGTAAACAGAATGTAAAGTTTTCAAAGCTTAATTAACAGCTACAGGATAATGGCAGGCCAAGATTTTTGAGGCATTTCAACTTGGCTTTGAGGAAGCAATGAAGCTTTCATATAAGAAGCTGGGAACTTGCACCTCTTTAAACAACACTGCCCAAGGGATCCAGGATGGTGGCTTTGCTGTGGAGCTCAGAGCCTACACACCTGCTTGCCCACCACCCAGAGGGGTCTCTCTGAGGAGCTCTGCTCTGTAGCTGTGATTCACCCAGGGAGGTAAGATTGAGGAGAGGAAAAAATAAAGTCTGTGGCATTTCATTAAAGGTTCTGAAAAAGTGAACCCCATCAGGGTGGGGATCGGTTCTTACAGCTGGATAGGATCAGAGCATGCCGAAAAGCCAACCGTGTCCAGTGATGCCAGGAGAGAGATTCTCCAGATTCTCCGGCACAGAGGTCACACAGGTGCAGTGTCCACTACCTGCAGGGTCCCAGCTCTCACACTTCCCAGCCCCTGCTCCCTGAGGCTGCTACACCTCTTACCCCCATCGGTACACTTGGACGGAGAACTCCAATCCCCTGTGAGTTGGACATTGTGTCTCCTGTGCTACAAATGGTAGCATGCATCCCTGGGTGGAAACTGGGCGTGGCTCTGGCTCAGGCATGCCCCCCAAAGCCAGACTATACCCATTTTGTAGCTTTCTGGCATCTGGGGTGTTCCCCACAGTTGTGGAGGGAGCTGGGGAGGGAAGGGGTTCACTAAGTCTACATCCTTTTGTGGCATCCCACCAAAGGGTGACATGCCAAGATTAAAGGGGGTTGCTCGGCCTGCTGCTCATTGTGTTTTGGCCTGCTGTCCCTAACCCAAAGACACCATTGACATCATTCACTTACAAGTCTTCTATTTTGTCAGTGGCACAAGTAGTTTTGTTTTGCTGAAACCAAGGCTTGAACCTCAGATGGATGCTCTTTCTGGGCAGGTTTGCTTGGCTGGTGCTCTACCACTTGAGCCATGTCTCCAGCCTGGTTTCTTGCTGGTTAATCGATGGATGGAGTCTCGGGATATTTCTGCCCTGGATGGCTTTCAAATGCCTGTGACTTTCCAGATCTCAGCCACCTGGGTGGCGAGCACGACAGGTGTGAGCCAGCACCGCATCCTTCGATCCTGCTCTGCCAGTTGTCTACACAAAGTGACTTGATTATGTGATGGAAACGTCTGGCATTCTAGGGTTTGTTTTTTTTTAATTCAAAATCTTGAAAAATTAAGTTCTTCCAATTTGACGAATGTATTTGTGACTCGAAACGGAACTTTTATGTGCCTTCAGAGTTCTGGAGCATTCCTATTCTAGACAAAGTTCTCCGGGAATCACAGAAGTCACCAGCCTGCCCCTGGGAGTCCAGAAAGCCACAGGACAAGTCAAGTAAGCGGTGGACCGACCGACGGAAGGACGGGAGGAGGAGCTAGGGACCCCCATTCCACACCCGGGCACCCCGCAGCGCTGGGGAGGAAGCCGGGCAGAAGCGGAAAGCCACAGCGGCTCCGTGGCTCCTCTCTGCGCCCCGAAAGGCGAAAGGCGCGGTGAACAAGGCAAGGCTCCGGGGTTCCAGAATTTCACTCCAGCGACAACAATAATGACTTTGAAAGGTTAGGGGAGGCCGGATCGCCTTCCAGCCCGCCGCACCGCGACAGTCCGGCCACGGCGGGCCGCGGGCGCGCTGCGTAAAAGCGCGGTTGGGGCCCCCGCGCTCGGCTGGCTGCGCGCCCCGCCATCTCGGCCATCTCCCGCTCAGGGGAAGCTCCCACAGGGAGACTTCCCACAGGGACCCCGTCGACCCCGTCCTGAGCTCTGGAGTCGCCTTTCCTACCCCCTGCTCAGGTTGGCAAAGGCGAATGCGGAAGTTGGGGTGACTGGCCCTGGAGCTCCCCGCTCACCTTCGGCTATCCGCCTGGTGCGCACACCCCCAAGCCCTAAACCGGCCCAGAGGCTATTCACCTCCCCGGCTTCCCCTTCTCTTAAAAAAAATGCCCAAAGGACAGGATTTGATTTCCACAGCAGATCCTTTCTCCAGAGTTTTCGGGGTTGCCAGGGGAGGCGGTGGGTGGGAGTGGACGCAGGTCCGTGGAGGGGTGGGTGGTGGTGGAGGGTGCGTCCAGCGCCAGCGGCAGACCCCAAGGTTGAGTCCTTCATGCCTGGTGAGGACCCAAGGAGGGGTGGGGGGGGGGGGGGGCAGCAGTGTCCCAGGACACCGAGCCTGGTGCTCTTTATTTTGTTATTTTAAACGTGTTTGGTTGGACTCCGTGTTTGTTTCCCCTGCTCTTCTTGCTTTTCCGAACTTGCTCTTTCTGCCTTGCTGGGCCTCAAGCTTCCCCCAAACCTTGGCACCAGCGGTGAGGGATCTGGTTTGATCTGGTTTGAGCAGCCTTGGGCACTGCAGAGTCCCCCCTTCCCCCCCCCCCCCAGACCAAGATGGCTAGGCCTGGCCTCTGCTCATCTCCCCGGGATGGGATGGGTTGTACTTCTCCCTGGTAAGGCGGCGAGGTCTTCCTCATTGGTGCAGATGTGGATCCCGGTGGGAAAACTCTGGTCCCTGGCCCAGCTGGCTGGGGTAAACATCCCTTGGAGAGAGGTGAGCTTCCTGCCTCACCCCCTCCCCCCTTCTGAGCCTGTCTCCCTCTGCTCCTGAGGCCCTGGGGCATCACAAGACCCTCCCCCTCCTCCACATGTCCCCTGTGGTCCCCAGTCTGCCTGCCCTCCCTGATGATCATCACCATCTCCCACATGCCCAGGAACACAGGGCCCACAAGACAAAGAGTTTCTCTTCCAACTCTTCCTGGACGCCCTCCTTTCCTCCTTGGAAGGACATAGCCAAGGCCCCTCCTCCAGCCCCTTCCCAAGTGAACAACCCCCCATGGATGCTTTCCCAAGGCAGGGGGACATTTTAGCAGATCCCTTAACTTTTCCTGTCTCCTCTTCATGAAGTGGAAGCAAATATATAATGTCCAAGTTGGCCCTGGGCTGTAGGGTCTTGGGTAAGAGTCCAGATGTTCCTGAATTCGCCAGCGCTTTGACTGTCTTGCAGTCAGCCTAGGTTTTGGCAATACAGACAGGGACTGTTATGTGTAAGTGTAGGAGGATGAAGCCTACATTTAATTGATTAATTAATTCATTATTTTTGTGCTGGTGCTGGGACTTGGAATCAGGACTTCCTGTTGCTACTTAGCTTTTTCACTCAAGGCTTGTGCTCTACCACCTAATCTACAGCTCCACTCCTGGCTTTTTGCTGGTTACTTGTAGATGAGTCTCAGGGACTGGCTTTGAACTGAGATTCTTAGATCCCAGACCCCTGAGTAGCTAGGATGTTAGGTGGGAGTCACCAGCACCTAGCGAAGCCTAAATTAAACTCGAAAGCCCTCTCCCACTTCCATGCTGTTCTCTGTGGAGCTACTTTCTGCTCTACAAGGAAGCTGGAGGGCTTGGGAGCTTGAGGGAGACCGTGAAGGAGCGGGTCCTGGTATCCCCAACTCCCCTGTCTTCCAAGGAAGGGCCAAAGAACAACATGATGTTTCTCTTCTCATCTCGAATGCGAGGTTCCTGGTCCCTACCTCCTCTGAATGCCAGCAAGTGCCTGCAGAGCAGGGCCTCCTGCCACGGGAAAGGCAGGGTCAGAACGGTGGCTCGGGGGTTGGTTGCTTCCTTTGAGGCTGCTGTTTTGACTCCTGATGGAGGAGACGTGGAGGAGGCAGAGAACTGTGCTTGCTTGGTTCTGAGTGGGAGGGTGAGCTGGGGTCCCAACACCAATCTGTCCCCGGGGAAGCCTCTTTATGTGGTCCCCGGCTGATGCCCAGTGACAGAAGGCACGCTCTCCTGTTTTAAGGAACGCGGGCTCATCCCAGCCCACCACCTGCTATTTCCTTTTATTAGTTTACTTTAATTTTGAGGTTGGCCAGAGCAGCCTATGGCGTCCATCACTGGAAGCACTTTTATTAGAACTGAAATCTCCCAAGCTTGCATTAGCTACTTTTAAACTCTTTGGAGGGTAATGAATATGGATAGAGGGTAGCCGCCTATGAATATGGAGGAGTGGGGGGGGGCGGCGGAGGGTGTGTGGTGGATGGATTGCTATTTAACATTAACCGCTGGTAACCTTTCTTCCCGTCTGACTTCCCTGCGATATAACCCTGGGAAGGGTCAACCCCGTCTGCCTTTTTTTGCAAAATACGATTAGTCACTTTTTGCCACATATGACTGCCCTGGACCTTATTTGCCATCCTATATAATTATTAGAAGAATCTTCTAATTTTATTTGAAATTCTAAGTTGACACGTAGGTCAAGGTGCAAGCCACAGCACTGTGTTTAATTTCTCTTTTTGTTAGCCTCACTTGGACTCCTGAAGAATTGTATACAGAGGAAGCTCCCATCTGGGGCTCTATGCGTGGTAATGGTAGTAGTACTACTATGCGTGGTAATGTCATTACTACTGTGTTGGAGATTTGCCCTGAACACTGTAAGTGGTACCCAGGTTCCTGTGTCCAGGTGGAAATGACGGGCCCTGGGGTTTCCACGCCTCTCTTTTTGCACCTGTTGCTTATTTGGTATCTTTATCGGGAGGCTTCACCAGTGCCTTGATTTACCAACATTCCAGCCTTACCTTCTTCCCTTGACTGGCTGTCATTTGACTGGTACCAGACCAGGGCTTTGGGCATACATCTGGACCTTGCTCTTGCTCTCTCCCATTTAATACCTTATCTGTTCCTCACTGCCAGTACCCATCCTACAACTCTAGTGTCCTAGCTTGTGAGTGGGGGGGAGGCTGTAGCTGTGGCCTAAGGGTCTGCTCTGCAGGTTTTCTCTCCCCCAAGAATCCTGTGCTGTATTGGTGTTCTTCAGTCTTTTTTTAGAGCTTAACACTGCTCCCTCCATCTAGAATGTTCTTTCATCTTCATTTACACAATGAAGGCCTGCCCAGTATTGACCAATTCTTGGTTTTCAAAAACTTCCTTGACCACACAGGAGTTGGTCAACTGCTCACATGTACCCTTGCACCTGATTTCCTTTTAGAAGATTGTGTTCTCTTCTGCAATGGTTTATTTTCCTTTTCTTTTTCTGCCTTGTGTGTGTGTGGGGTGTGTGTGTGTGTGTGTGTGTGTGTGTGTGTGTGTGTGTGCTGGTCTTGGGGCTTGGACTCAGTGTTTGAGTGCCATCCCTGAGCTATTTCTCTCAAGGCCATCACTCTATTATTTGAAGCACAATTCTACTTCTGGCTTTTTGGTGGTTCATTGGCGATAAGAGTCTCATGGACTTTCCTGCTCTGGTTGGCTTTAAACTGTGATCTTGCGATCTCAGCCTCCTGATCAGCTGAGATTACAGGTGTGAGCCACCTGTGCGTGGCTCAACTGTATTTTTATGTTGCTATTAAATATTGTCCTACCAATATGGATTCTGCAGTCAGGCACTCTGGGTTCCTATTCTGACTTCTCTCTCTCTCTCTCTCTCTCTCTCTCTCTCTCTCTCTTTCTGGCAGAAGCTCTTTATATTTACATCTTCCTTTTCTTTCCTTCCCTTCCCTTCCTTTACCTTCCTTCATTCCCCTTCCTTCCTTCCTTCCTTCCTTCCTTCCTTCCTTCCTTCCTTCCTTTCTTCCTTCCCCTCTCACCCCGCCACATGTACGCTCCTATTTCTTTGACTCCTGGCAGATGCTTTCCCAATGGTAGGCACTACAATGTGTTGAGTTAACGTTTCCAAAATGAATGCCAGGTCGAATTTATGAATGGAGATCTCAAGTGTCAAAGGTCACAATTTGAATCCATCACCCTGCAGTAGTGCAGCACTGTGCCAGGCGGGCCTTGCAAGGGATAAAAGAGGCCTAAGTGCTTCCACACCTCTGCCTTCTAGTTGGGGGTGGTACAGCCACGTGGAGTGTGCAGAGGGTCAGCTCACACCCATCTGGCAATGTGCAGTCCATTGCAGACTCCTCTGTGCCCAGGGGACCGGCAGCTAGTGACACTTGACTGAGGACATCATGCGCTTGCCCCGGCCCACAGGCAGTTCACATACAAGGCATATATAATATTTGGTCTTGGAACTTGAACTCTGGGGCTACGCACTTTCCCTCAGCTCTTCACCTCAAGGCTAGTGCTCTACTGCTTGAGCCACGGTGCCACTTCCAGTTTTCTGATGAGTTATTGGAGATAAGAAAGAGTCTCACGGACTTTCCTGCCGGGGCTGGCTTTGAAACTCGATCTTCAGATCTCAACCTCCTGAGTAGCTAGGATGACAGGTGTGAGCCACCAGTGCCTGGCAAGGCATGTATTCTTAAATTCATGTTTTAAAAAATAAAGATACTCTCAGAAAAAGATGCTATGACTGACGTTGAAGTCTAAAGAGGTAAGTTGAGGAAAAATGGCCAGCAGAGAGGAAGGGCAGGAGAATGAAGTCATAATATTCAACATCTGTGCATATGGAATTAAGAAAATTGAGGAGATGGTTGGGGTTGGGAGAGATGGGGGGAAGTATGGAAGGGGAGACAATGCACCGTGTCATTCTGCTCATAAACTGACATGCTAAATTGAAAGCCCTTTGTAAAACTACTTAAAGGTAAAATAATAATAATAAAGACCAGAAGAACAGAGGACGTCATGCTTTCCTATCTACAAAAAGATGCCTGAATCCAAGTGTTTATTGGGTTTGTGACTACCTTGATCTAAGTAGTATTAAAAGAAAATGAAAATCACTGTAGTTCACAAGCAACCTCCAAGTATTTATTTTTCCCCCAGCATCTACTTGTAGAAACAATGACTCTTTGTTTTCAAAAATCATATATTGCTAATATCAAATAGCATTTTGAAAGAAGTCTTCGACATCACATGAAAAATTAAAAGTATTGCTACAGACCGGAAACTTGAAAATAATTCTTTTATTTTCTTCATGAGCTATTTACGCCTCAACCCTTTGAGAAGATGGCAGATAAGTCAAATTTTCTTTGATTCTGACATGTGACATTGCAAAAAAATCAAATGCATTGTTTTTTGACAAGGTTTGAGGACTAGAATTTAGAAAAGCACTTGGTATCGGAGGTAGCTGAATTAATACTATTGAAACGGGGGTTCTAAAGATTGATAAGGAAGGCTCATTCACGAAAACACATAATGGCAGATGTAATGACGGCATTCATCATCCTTCAAAGGTATTTATTATGCGCCCACAGGTACTTGGCAGTGTGTAGCATGCTGCACAAAGTCAGGCAGACACGGTCCCTATTCACACAGGAACTCGCCATTGTGTACCTCCTTTGTTGAGAACCCAACTTTCCTGCTTGTCACTGGTGCCTGAATGACGCTCCTTGTCATTGCTTATGCTGTCTGCGCGTTTGGTATTCAGGGAAGGGGTGACAATGCTGGGTGACTTGCGGGCAGGAATGATCTGGTAGCACATCCTTCCTGGGGAAGATGGGAGGCGCCCTGTAGAAGGCGCTCTTTACCCCCCTGGACGCGCCACCGTGCTTAGCCTACTGGCCATCCTTCATCCGGGCATTCCATCTTTACTGACCTCAGCCTGGCAGAGACTAGAGACGGTGGCTTATTGACTGATCCATTCCAAGTCTCTACAAGGTAGTAGAGAGTCAGTGACAGATCTCCCAGAATGGTGGTTAACTAGTTTATCCTGGACGTGTTGGCAGATGCTAACTGACCCCTGCATACGTTGTGTGGTGCTGTGAAGTCCCTAATTGTTGGCTCCAGACAAATTACATAGGGGTGGGGAAGTACCTTTACCTTCATCTCTGTGTCAGAGGCTGTCCACTAGCAACACTCAGTGGAGACATGTCTAGGGCTCTGGGCTCTGAAGAACAGTTAGAAAAAAACAAAACGAAGAAACAAAACACCCAAAAGCAGATACACAAAATAACATAAAATGATTGCACCTGTTAATGGAGTACTCTGTGAGCTTTTATCGCAGGTGTGTACAGTGTGGAATGTTTAAGTTAGATTAAAAATAGCTATCATCTCCTTAAAACACTTTTAATTTCTTTAGGAAGAAAAAACTTGAAATCTTTTTGTCTGTCTTTTGGAAATACATATATTTCAAAGGTCTATCTATGTGAAAGAGACCGATGATGATTTATCTGTGGTCAGCCTAGAGTGCAATAGCACAAGACAACCTCTAATTCATACCTGATAAGTACCGCATGCTAACCAATTGCACGGCTGGAGCTCCTCTTACCCATACGTAACTGTAACCCAGCCAGTCCCCAGTAGCCCTCCCCATTCTCCCAGCCGGCAGGGGCAGGGTGGACCGGTCTGTGCAGAGTCTCCTACTGTCTGTCCTTGACTTGGACAGGAAAAGGAGAAACCCATGGCAGACTGGTTTTGTATTTTTTGAAACCATGATGGGTGACTTTGTTTACCAGTTCCCAAAGTGTGCTTTGTAGGAAGAAGTCAGCTTTCTGCACCCACCACCCACCACCATTGCAAGGTCTGCATCGTCTCTTGGATTCATTAGTCAGACAATGAGAATTAGTAATATAGTGGGTCTCTTTTAATGCTTTGGCCAGGAGGAAACCCAAAAATACGTAGTGTCACTGAAAAGGGAAACTTCTTGACATATTGAGTTTTCTTAAAGTTGGATCTTTCTATTTTCTCTTTTAATTATCCTTCCTTAGTGCTTGTATGCATTTTTTTCCTGCTGCACATTCTTTGTGAGGACATATATAAAGTTATAAAGTTTTTTTTCGGCCATCCATGCTTTGTGAGGACATATATAAAGAGATATATGGATATTTATACATAATATATTCTATGCATTATATATACATACTTACCTATTTCAGTTAACTGTATATGTCATTTATATCTACACAGGTACAGAAATACATCCATGCATATATGTGCACATATACACTGTATAGCCACAGGGTTATCAACAGGAGTAGGTATCTGCGGGGAAGGAATAGTCTCCAAGAAGCAATCACAACAAAGACCCCTAGTGAGGTGTGTGCACTGTCTATTGGAGGAACAAAAAGAAGTCTGGTATGGCTAGAGCTTGACATTCAATTTGTCCTTGAATGTAGGAGAGTTTCCTTTCTGGATGTTGCCTTTTCTTACAGTTTTGAGAGGTCAGTCTTAGTCCATTTTTGGCTGCTGTAACAAAACACCTTACACCATGTAATTTACAAGTGACAGAGATTTATGCTTGTGGTGCTAGTGGTAGCTGGGAAGTTCAAGGTCAAGATGGCAGCAGATTCAGCGTCGGCTTCTGAGATGGTGTCTTCCTATGCACCCTCTCTTGGGGGTCAGGATGAGGAGTCGGCAGACATTGGCAGGTCTCGTGTGTGTAGTCAAGGAGGCTCCCACTCATGGTGGGAGAGCTCTCATGACCTAATCACCTGCCAGGAGAATTTCAAGTGTGAATTCTGGATGGGGAAGATGCATACGTTTCAATATGGCATAGTCTTAAAGCAGATGCTTCATTTTAAACTTGAGCCATTCTCTCTCTCTTTCTCTCTCTCTCTCTCTCTCTCTCTCTCTCTCTCTCTCTCTCTCTCTCTAGGAAGAAGAAGACAGCCCACCAAGGTCCTGGTTGTGTGTGTTCTGAGGGATCTGTTCCTGTTTGTAGATAAATTTCAAAAACACCCTCCTTCCAGATGCTGTGTCTCCACAGCGCATGTTGAATGCTTGACATTTAAAATCCTGGAAACCAAATCTCCAGTGTCTTGTATCTCTTGGAAATGATGAATTTCAAATGAACTCAAGTTAATGTAGTGCTTGTGAAGGGCGCCAGACAAACAGTGTTCAAAACTGTAGACTCTCAGCAGGGGCACACTTGGCAGATGGCACTGCCCTTCCCACCACGCAGTGAACCCAGACGCCACCTCTTAGCACAAGGAGGGGAGTGTTGCTTACGTCTCCCTCCTGTCTTGCCTCTGGCTGACCATGCTGTTTCCAGCAAATGATCTTAGGTCAGGCGAGTTAATAATTGGATCATGGGTCTAATTTCTCTTTCATGTAGGATGGTTGGTGCCAGGTCGTTGGAGCCTGAGCACCCTGAGGGCGTGGCCTGGACTACAACTTGAAAGCATCATTTGACTCCCTATTGGGCCACAGATAGATGGCCCCTTGGACACGTGGCTACCTAGGCCGACTCTTTCTCTCCTCTATTACTGTGGGTGGCCTGCAGTGGTCATGCTTAGCTAGGGCCCTTCCCTATGCTTTGCAGGGAGTTTACCCACCAGTTATTAGCAGTCTCTTCTAAAACTGTGACAACTAATCATCTCCAGGAGTTACCACAAATCCTCGAGGTGGCAAAGCCATTGTAGACCATGCCAACTCACAGTGACATTAATCGGCCATCTTTACAGAATTGTTTGTTATTCTAGAGCACTCTTGATTCCAGCCTCTGGGTTGATCCAGGATTGTGCATTTGTAACCCAGAGGACAGCCACATACCCACTGCTTTTCCTCTGACCATGGAGTAGAACAGATTCATTCCGGAAGACCTGGGAGCACACTAAAACTGTAAGATGAGACAAAAATCTCATTCATGTTCTCCTCGTCCATCCATAAAGTGCTATAGAGACATCTAATCTCTTCCATGCACCCCTTGTTCTGAAATAAAATCAGGCTCTTGTTCTGTATCCTGGTCTACTTTCTTCTCTAGGTGTAGCCTAGACATTTTCCCTGCTAGTAAAGATTCCCCTTCGTGAGGATGTCACACTGTGGAGATGATTGTACGGGACTTGCCAGCCCCTCTTCTTGGCAGCTAGGTTGCTTCCAGTTTGATGTCTGTCTTCCACTTTTCCCTCCTAGACTTGGGATGGGTGTGTCCATGGATGAGGTGTTGGTGGAAGGGACATAATGAGAGACAGCCAGTGTGCAGGTGAGTCAGACGTGGCAGGGTGGAGGGGACTCCCTTGGCTGAGGAATTTTTGGACTTGTAGCAACCACAGTTAAAAAAAAAACAAGTTGAAAGAAATAAATGAAAGCTATTCTGAATAATATATATTTGCCCAAATATTATGTTTTTGCCACATGTATGGTGCAAAGGAAAAGTTCCGGATAGCCTGCGGCCACCATGTCAGAGAGAACAGCTTTGGGGATGCCACATCATGGCGGGCCTCATCCCGGAGACATGCGACAATGCCTGGAGACGCTTGTTGGTCACAACGGGAGAAGGCATTGCTGACCACTTAGTGGGCGAAGTCAGGGACGTGGCTAAACCTCCCACAACGCATAGGGAAGGGCTCCAGGAATGCATGATCCAGCCCAGGCCATCCACACCGCTGGGATTGGGAAAGAGTGGTCTTCAGATCACATGACCGAGGGGCCTGCTGACCACTCTGTCAGTCATGAGTGAAAGCCCCTCAAGGTTTGCTCTCAGGGAAGTCCGTGATCACTAACATGCTCCCAGGCTCAGGAGAAGTATAGCATTTGTCCAGGGCCACAGAGTTAGGCACAGACAGGTCACCTGACTCACAGACAGACATACAGGCTGCATGGTAAGCCTTGACGTTCACCCCAAGAGCCAAAGTTGTCCAGATGGTCATGGAAATTCAATATCTGCACCTTCAATGGGGCAATGGATTTCTACTTTTGAATGGTTTTCTTTTGTTGTCAGTAGTGTGTCTTGAACTCAGGGCCTGGGCACTGTCCCTGAGCTTTTTGCTCCAGGCTAATGCTCTACCACTTGAGCCACAGGTCTACTTCCAGCTTCGTAGTGGTTAATTAGAGATAAGAGTCTCATGGACTTTCCTGTCCAGGCTGGCTTTGAACCTTGATCCTCAGATCTCAGCCTTCTGAGTAGCTAAGATTACAGGCGTGAGTCATCGGTGCTTGGTGTGAATGGTCTTCTTCTTTTGCTTGGACATATTGGTATGGTCAAGTGGGAAGACATCTAATCTCCAATGCTACTTCTTGTCTGGTCCCTTTGGCCAAGTGAATAGGACACTGAAGTCTAAACATCTGCATCTGTAAAATGAACTCTAACAACACCCTGTTTCACAGAACAGAGGGAGACTCTGCTTCACAGTGTCTGTAAACCCTGTGCCCCTGTTCACTACCCATTGTATCATTCTGGGTTGAATTGGGCCCTTATGTCATTAGTGTAATTGACAGACAGGAAGATGTGGCAGACTGTGGATGACTAGCACGATGACGCCCTCTCCTCTTCCTCTTTTAGCTTCCAGCCACTGTGAGCACTAGTTGATCCATGGAACAACATTTCTCAGGGATTTTGGAGAGAAAAAGAATGGTCTGAGAGTTCCTGTGTACTGGTGCCTTGGAATACTTTGGGAGCATAAAGATCTCTGACATGTTGTGATGCTAAAGAGAGGTGGCATCCAAAATAGCACATAGAAAAAAAAAACAAAACAAAAAAACCAACCCCAAGTGGAGCAAGGGTATTTTCAGAATGTAAAAGGAATGTTAATTGAAATCGGACTCTGCCAACGGGAGCTTTGGAAAGAACCCAATCAGGATTAGACTAATTAAGACATCTTTAAAATTGAACAGGTTGGACTGTCTTAAAGAAGAATCGAACCAAATGAAAACTAGATGCTAAGGAATGTGATGCTGGAGGTTTGGGGGTGTGTGTGTGGGGGGGAATAAAACAAACAAACAGGAAAATGAAGAGACACTAGCAGTCAACTTGGGAAAGTCAGAAGAGCCGGATCACCATACTGGACCATGAACTTGTCTGGGGGTTGCTGGCCAGGAGGACAGAGTGGGAGGGTCATTCACAGTCACCTTGGAAGGAGCCTGCTGGAGTTCTGTGTGCAATTCCAGATGTGCATGAGGGCACAGTGTCCCCAAACCCCAACTGCTGAGTCCGCATATTCCAACAGCACAATTAAATGTTTAATGTGTCTCATGTAATTTTGAACATGTTTTAATCTGGCTTCATCTCTTTTGTCTCCTACCAAGCTGATCACAAAAGCTTTATTTTAATGTGTTGCTAAATAAAGTAGTAATTCCACCCAAAGCACAGATAAGACACCTAATGTTTAAGGTTGTGCAACGCACTGAACCAACCTGACAGCCTATATTTAGTGTAATGATTTATTTGCTCTTCTGGAAAGCTAACAATTTACCGTAAAATTTTGGATACAAAAGGTAAGGTTACGCCAACAGCATCGTAGAATCAATAGTGTTACCCGGAACATTGGAAGATTCCGGTACTACCGGGAAAATATTTTGACAAGACTTAAAACAGTTAAAACTTTAATCGTATTTGCTCATTATTGGAAACAGGAGTGTGTGTGCTGATTGTCTCATGATAAATATTTCTGTGATTAGGAAACTTGTTAAGAGTTCAACAGCAAGTTTGCTCAAGCCTTAAATTATTTTTCATAATCTGTAAATAATGTTGACATTACTTTGGCATCACAATAAATATTAAGGCTATTTGGAAGTGAATATGGTAGTTTAAGATGTCTGCTTAACAAAACAAACTTATTTATATTATTGGCACATGTAGTGGAGAAATAGCCTGTCTTCTGTATTTGGCAAAGCAGGCTGACATATTTCATATAATCATTACATTTGTTTGGGGGTTCGAAAGTCATATAATAAATATACTAATAAAGTATTTGTAGAGCTCATCTTGAGAAACATTACCAAATGCTTAAAAAAAACACACTAAATAAAGGCTTATTTGCAAGAGAACCAAAAGGGAAAAAAAAAGCAACCAACCAGCAATTAATAATGAAACAGTCAACTTTAGCTGTTTTTATTAACAACTAGTAATGCAACCTTAGAACCTGGAGAGGGATAAACAAGGGAGAAAATTGAAGTGTGCAGAGTAATTTTTCGCTGGCAAATGAATTGTGATTTGTGGGAATGATAGGGAAAATGAAGTCTAGACAGTGATGGTTACAGACAGGGATTTTTTCAGGCCAGCTGTGGTGTGATTTTTCTGTGCTAAATAAGAGGAAGGAAGAAAGAAGGTCATAGAAATGGGTCCAGAGGCTCCCTTAAAAATGTGTGTGCTGCTATTGAAAGAGCTGTCTCGGTTTTCTGTGGGGTGCTTTCAACGATCATCGTCTTACTGCCTTTTGGGGGATGGGGGTGGAGGAGAGACATATGTGTTAGGCCAATTAGAGACGTCTTACGTGTTGCAGCTCTGGAATTGAATTCTGGCCCTGACCACTGGGGTTGGCCTTGAACTTCTGGAGCCTGGTTTCTTTTCTACCAAACATGGTGTCATTCAGGTTGAGCTCACGGGCATCACTCCCTGGAATCAGGCAAGTAGAGTCCATGTCGGTGGTCTGGCCAACTGCTGCCCTTCCAGGAAAACCCAGTTCACTGCATCTGAGGGCTCATGCTCGGTGGCCGCAGACCTGCGTGGTACTTGGTAATTTGTATATTGCTTTCTCCTTGGTCCGATGGGATCTGAGCCCCCATGCCTACCCCCTCCTCCAACACCTCCATCCCCGTCTTGCACACCAGGTCGAATTCTTCAGCAAATCCTTTCCGCTGCTTCCCAAAGGCGCAGGATCAGTGCTGCTCCTGGCACCCTGGCTCTCGCTGGCCGTTGCCAGGCTTCTGCAGCGCTCTTCCCGCTTGCTTCCTACCTGGCTCCAGTCTCTCTACACAGACGATGTTCCCCGGAGCCCCAGCATGGCCCCCACCCCTTCCTGGGGACTCTCGGTCTCAGCCCTGCTGTGTTTGAACTCATGTGTGTCTGTGCATCCATTGCCATTCTCTTCTCCAGTTCTGTGCACCACTTGTCCGTGGTGCCGCAGAGCCAGAGCCTCTGTCCTCTCCCGTGCCTCTCAATGCTCCATTCGGCTCACTGGGAACATAGCATTCTATGTGCTACTTCCCAGGACTGGGGCAGGAAAATGGTGGCTTCCCCAGGGCATCACGGTGGCGGGGTGACAGAGCTGGTGTCTGTTGTCCCTTCTCTGTGCTCCTGCTCCCAGTGATCAGGATGCCTTTCCTCAGCAAGGCGGTCGTGGCCCCCCCCCCCCAGTCTATCTTGTCCGTGTCAGCCTGCTGTGCTAAGGTGAAGGGGTTCCCTTTGATGTCCTCCATCTGTACTGGTGGAGCCTTGCTCATGGGCGGGCTTTGGCAGGGAAGAGGAGAAGCGTGGAAGGGATGTGCAGAGTTGAAAGGTGAAGAGCAACACTGGGCAGGGAACTGGAGCCATGGGCTACTTAGGGGAAAGAACGTGGCGAGGAGCAGCAGGGTCACTGCCCTCGCTCAGCCAAACAGGAAACCACAGACTGACCACGGGGGCAAATTGGGTCCCAGGGCAGACTTGGGGAGCCTTCAACTTACAACATGTCTCTCCAGTGCCTCCATTTCAAAGGAGTGTCTCTTTCTTTTACTGAAAATCAGAAATATTCATGATTAGAAAAATACAGGAGAGCAAGAACAACATGTATGTAACTTACCCCTCAGAGACAATCACGAGCTAATGATTCTAATAATTTGTTAATAATTCAAATCCTCTGCTAATAAGTCTAATAATCCCCGAATAATTCTCTTCTAAGTACTGTTTTTCTTCTGTGTTGTCTATAGCATAATTTTGGCAAATGCTCTGTCTTTCTTATTTAGTCTTCTTAAGTCATGGCTATCTCTCATCTCAGCACACAGTCATTAAAGTCTTATTTAATGACAGGGTGGCGGCCTTGTCACCGTCACTGTATAATTTAGACGGCTCCCCACTTTTCACAACTAGAAAGACATCAAGGCAAACGCTGTTGGTGGGTCCTTGAATCATACATTGTATTTGCCGATGATTTTGGCAATGCGCGTTCCCTGAAGTCAGAGTTCTGAGTAGGAAGACGTGAATATTTCAGAATTCTCCGTGCTGTTGCCAAAGGACTCTGAACCTGTTTCCTTCTGCGTCTCTGAGGCCGGGCTGTTTTGAGACTGGAAGGCAGTCAGTCCTACCCAGGGAGCTCTGCGAGGGTCACCTCCGCGGTGGGCAGTCCCTGAACAGGGCTGTGATACCAGGACCTATGCAGTCCTCCAATAAAGAAATAGACTGTCCCCCTACCCCACACCCCACCCCCAGCTAAGGAAATGTGGAAGCAACAATTGCTGGCTTGCTGAGAAGATCTAGGATCTTTTAGAGATTGTGGCACAAGGCAAACACTTGAAAAGATTTTCATCTGCTTTGGGAAATGAAATCGGAACACGGATCTTTGAAACGGCTGCAAATTTCACTGGCCTCAGTGTTTCCCTCGGAAGTGTAGGGGCATATGGGAAAGCATTCAGTGTGACGAGTGACCAAGTCCTGAAAACATTAACTGTTTCATTCTTGGAAGGAAAGTGTAAAATTGTCCTTTATTTCCTTTTTTTTTCTTTTGCCTCCTACACTTAGGTTTTAACAAAAAAAAAATCCCCGAGACATTCCTATTATAAGTAATTACAGGCCTTCTGTTACCGTCTTTCAACTCCATAAAATTAGCTATTGTACTAAATAATTAGCACATGCCATTCAGAATATCCTAAAAATTATATGCAACATCAAGCAGGAACTATATACACTGACACTTGGCCACGCTCTCTAGAAAATTGCTCAATGAAAATTAGGTGTTGGCAACAGGTACCTTGCAAACAATTTATTAATCTTGCTTTTTTTTTTAAATGAGGCATTTGAATGAGGGAATGTAAAAGCGTTTGAAAGTTCGGAATTGTTTGAACTCTGACTTTCTTAAACACAATCTTCCTGCTAGCACACTAATTGTATCCTTGAAGAGAATTCCAACACACACTTCTCAGAAGCTGACTTGAAATACAAACTCCAACCATCCAACCTCCCGCAAAGCAAGGAGATGGTCAAAGGAGAACCACTCTCCAAAAAGGCTGGGACTCATACCAGAGAGACGGCCACCAGAAGAGACAGCACCGGGCTTCTCGGCTTTAATCAGTGAGGACTCCATTTATTGTTTTGAATGCTAACCAAGATGTGGCTGTTTTGAAAGGCTCAGAGGCCTTGCAGCTGGGGAAAAGACTGTCATGCTCTTACAGAACGAAGATGGAGAGTCAAACGTGTATCATTTCATAAAGGAACGATTATTTCCAGGCAACGTGGCTGATTGAGACCATGTGTTTTGGAAATCTCATCTTGAATACCAAATCAGAATTTTGACTGGAATAATTGAGTTCAAATTAGGTAAGAGTTTGACTTCTAGAAGGCTCTTTTAAAGGCAGATTAGTTTGTGTGGATATGTAGGAATTGATGCACAAGTGATATTCAGACTTGGTAGAGGTTTGATACGAGATAGACAGTTCTGTGTTTGAAGTTGACATGAGAACACAGAAGATAAAATAAAAGAATCATCCAGCTCCTGTGCTGTATTACTAACAGACAAAACAGACTTACTGAAGCTAAAATGTAGTTACCTTATCCACAGCAAAGCTTCCAGTAGTAGGATGTAGTAATTACTGATATATGATTTATAGATACAATGTATTACATGTAGGCAATAACAAAGGCTCACAAGGAAAGGGAAAAGTCATTATAGCACTGGGAGAACTAATTAGCAAACTCACCAGCCTTTTTACTGGAATGTACATTCCTTTGCACATGTACGGCATAGTTTTGAAAGTGTGTATCACAGATTCTCAGATTCAACCTGGTGTTGGCATTCATGTGGGAAGATGTATGTATGTGTGTATGCATGTGATTGCACACACACATTTGCTATTTGATCATACTGGGGATTGAATTCAGGATCTCACCTGACCCACTCTTTTAGTTCTTCCTTGGGTATTTTTAAAGTAAAAATTAAGCATACTGATTTAAAATTTTAAATCCAACAGGAATTAAAAAAATCTACAGAGCTATTCTAATGTGGAGTCCTGACCAAAAGCCAGAACACCTTCCTAAAGCAGCAGCCCAAAAGATGGCTCTGGATGGCGTGACTCAGGCGATGTGTTTGGAAATCAGTGACTGAAATTCAACTAGAATAAAAGCATACATTTGACTTTGTAATGTTACTCTTCAAAACAATTTGTGGGGCAAAAATATGCATAAAAAGAAAATTATCAACTATTTAGAACTGTTTGATACAAAGCATGGTACCTAAGAGAAAGCTAAATTGTACATAGAAACCTAGTTAAGTAGAACAAAAAAGAAACAACATTAATATTAATTTAGGAAAATAGAAAAAGACTCATGTAAGCAACCCAAGGAGTCTAGCAAGAAGTGAATCAGTGCAAGCATAAATTAATGATATAGGAGATAAATGTAAGCGAAGGTCGACAAGTGAGTATTTTTGGAAACATTAAGAAGCCAGAATAAAAGTCTTCCTGTGTTAATTAAGAAAAATAAAGAGGACGCTAATAAATGACTTTAGAAAGAAAATGATGGCGTGGAGGTTAAATTGATGAGTTGATACTATGAATAATAATAAAAATAAATGGATGCCAATAAATCTGAAGTCCTCAACAAAGAAAATTTGAGGGAAAACAGAACATCACAACAGAGTGAAGACACAAAGGTTTTCCCAGCATTGAAGCAATGGATGAGGGCTTCCTTCAGAAACTTCCCAGCTGGTTTGATGACTGAGTTGATTTGAGAAGGAGGTCCTAACCAATATTCCAGAAACAAATAATGTCCCTTGGTACACACTCTGAAGGAAGGGTGTTCAACTCATTTTACAAAATCGTCCTCACTCCAGGGTCAAAAGCCAGAGCAATGCCAACGAAAACAAAGGAAGGAAAATGGCAGGTTTCTATGCAATCATTTACTTTCTTGCTCACGTGTGTAGACAGAAGAGTGTTCTACAAAATATTAACAAAATTGACTGATGCAACAGAAGACACGTAACGCATCTTGATAGGTTGGGCTTTAGGACAGGCAGGTTGGAAAATATGATGGTACTTACTTCGTTAGTCAAATGAAAGGGAAAAGCTGTAGGATAATCTCCAGAGACATGGAATAAAATTCTACACTTCTATGAAAAGGAGAGATCCTGTAGCCAAATTTGAGCCCTGGGGAGACTTTTGAAGGCAAGAAAGGCTTCTTGGAGCCCCAATGCAAATGTCGGTCAACAGTCACACTCAGAGCTGCGTCTGCGTTGGGGACCAGGTGACGAGGATGGCCTGTGGACATGGGGCTGTGTGGCTGTCAGTGCCCACGAGGAGGAAGAGACATGACTACCTGGAGACTGGTAAGGAAGCGATCACATCATTGTTGCTTGCAGCAGTCAATCCACAATGAATCATGAAGAAAGTACTAGATGGGAGTAGAACCCAAGATGGGAAAACCATTCCCTGAAAAACTCTCAGATGAACACCCTTACCGTAATCCCTAAAGCACAGGGCCCAGCAGCCCCTGGCTGGTGGGCCCCTCCTTCCCTGTCTCTGGGGAGGAGCTGCTCTAGCCCTTCAGGGACTGAACGCCCCCCTCCACCTCAGTCTTACTCTCTGTGGAGAGACTCACCATTTCAAGTTCACTAGAGTGAATAACAGACCTCCGATATCCTTGAGTTGTATATGTGCTGAGAGTAAGGATTTGGTAAAGGCTGGCTTCTGTGAGAAGATGTGGAAGTTCATTTCTGTGCACTCCTGCACGCTCCTGGTCAAACAGTCCTTCTGCTTCCACCCAGGGGACTACTGAGGCTGACAGCTCAATCAGTAGAAGGAGCTTCTGACCTTGGACTCCAACTTGCCTGGCCATAGGTTTCATCCTGCGCTCTGAGATGCTGGGCCTCTCGGGTGACCTCGTGCAAAGACCACCCAGGGTGAGCTTCGGTTTGAACTCACAAACACTGCCTTAGCTCACAGAACGTTTTCAGATGCTGAACTGTGCTTTGTAAGTATCTGTCTGAAGTGCAGTTTTACCCATCACGTGCATTTCTGGCTTGTGAAGCCCTGCAGCCAGGCTGCAGACTGTCTGTCCTGCCTCTGTGGCATGACCTGGTGACCTTCAGGCCTGGGTCCCGCCTACCCTGCCCAGGCCAGCCTCTGAGTCCTCAACCGTGTCAGACCACAGCTTGTTGTGAAAGCTGGTTCGGCTCCTCTTTTCCTTGCGGCATGGTGCCAACCCTTCCTCTTTGTGGGTGCTTATAGGGAATCACCTCTAGGTTTTAGGGTGACAAAACAATCACTCTCAGGGGGGAGTAGCAGCATTGGTGCAACAGCTCCCCACTGCTTTGTGTTCTTCTGTTTGATCTTTAGACACCAAGTTCACGGGTTACACAAGAAAGCAGCCACAGAGAACTGTTTCCCTTGGCCTCTGAAACGCCACTGGAGGAGGCCCGGCTGCTGGAGGAGGTCTGGCTGCCTCTGGTCTCTACGTTTCCCTCAGCTCTCAGCCTCTCACTTCTGCTACCACTGGCTATGCTGTCCGGTGTCTGGGGGCCTCGAGGCAGGTCCTGCCCTAGGCCTTAAGTTGTCAGATCTGGCCTACTGAAGCAGAGCCATGACTGGACGCAGGGACAGGGCACCTCTGGGGTTCACTCGTCTGGGATGTTGCCTCTCTGTATGTTCTGGACCATGGCTGCAGAAGTTTGTTGCAGCCATGCCACGGGGAAGTACCATTCTTTCCTCTCCCTGTAAACAGAAAAAAATCCCAAAGGATGCTTCGTGCTGACCTGGACATGCCGAGCTGGAGCGCGGAGACACCCCCCCCCCCCTGCACCTTCTGCAGCTCTGAAACGATCCCTGTGTTCCCAGGCATTTCAAACAGAATGCAAATGGCGAGAGGCGGACAGGGGTCTGTGTTAGATGGATGTTCATTGAACGCTTGCCTTTCTTGACTTTTTACTTGATTTTACTTATTTACGTAATTGCTTGAACTCAGGGCCTGGGCACCGTCCCTGAGTTTCTTTTGCTCAAGGCCAGCACACTCCCACTTGAGCCACAGTGCCACTTCTGGCTTTTTCTGTGTATGGTACTGAGGATTCAAACCCAGGGCTTCATACATGCAAGGCAAGCACTCTCCCACTAAGCCATCTTCCCAGCCCACTATTTACTTGTTTTTTAAGTCTGCACTGGAATTTGAACTCAGATCCTTGCATTCTTACCTTACCTTTCCCCCCCATTAATTGTATTTTTGTTATCTTTAAGTATTGCACAAAGGAGTTGCTGCTCACTAAGTAGTGTATGAATGTAAGCTATCTTGATCGATGCCACCCTTCCCTCATTTCCCCCAGCCCTCTCTGCCCTACCCTCTCCTCATAGGATATGTATTGGATTTTATGACTGCCTTCTGCTCTACTTCTCTTCATCTGTCTATTCCCCTCCCCTTTGCCCTACTGGCCACCTTTTAAGTCCCTATTTCCTGGCATTTATTTTGTTGGACTGAGAGTTAGCCTTTCTAAAAAATTACACCCTTTGAATTCTCCCCCAAAGATAGCATATTTCCGTTAATACATTTGTGTACACTGGATTTTTTCACTTAAGGCTGGCACTGTATCACTTGAGTCTCACTTTACCTCCAGCTTTTTGCTGGTTAATTAGTAATAAGAGTCTCACTAATTTAGTGTTTTTTTGTTTGGGCCTGGGCTGTGTTCAAACAGTGATCCTCCGATCGCATCCTCCTTCTGCGTAGGTAGGATTTCAAGCAAAATTAAGCCACCTACACCAGGCTCCTTGACTCATTTGGTTGGGGAAATGCCGGAGGTGGTTTTGGCAAATCAGTGATGACCGATGAGCTGAAAAGAGTATTATGGAACAGAAATCCAAATAATGGTTGAAAGATCATTTTGAAATTAATTATTTTTCTTTACCCATTGAACATTGGCTGTGGCCCTTTGGACAATGTCACACCCTGCTAGGTCTCAGGACATTTCACATGTACTTAGAGAAATTCTTGTTGTTCAGGGCAGAGCTCCAGCGTCGGTGTCTCTTTTGCATCCTGGGGTCTGAGGTGATGCATTGAAGTAAAGCCTTGTTGTGCTCCGAGGCCGGGTTGAGGGGGGGGTGGTAGGATGGGCAGGAAACCAGTCTGTTTAGAAGTTCTAGAAAGCCAGGTCTTCGAAACACCCTAAGAACCTTCTGGAATTTTTAAGAATAGATGGAATCAGCTTCTTGAGTGACCACTCCATGACTCCATTGTTTGAGTGGTGTCAAGTTCAGAGCAGTTGTCACCAAAAAAAAAAAAGGGAGGAAAAAAAAACCAATCCAGAAACACATCTTTCAGTTCTACCGAAGTTAAGAAGTCAAGTGAAATCATCCACATATGTGGAAACAGAAGATTTTCAAAGCAGCGCCTTCATTATAAAAAATGTGTTAAAATTAGTAACTATTTTATATCTTGCCTATTTTTCCCATCCAACCTAGTTTTTTTAAAAAAACCAAATATAGATATTCGTGAAATATTAAGGTAAAGCTGTATGAAGTTTCAAAACTGAAAGATGAAATCAGAGTTTGAATTTCTTACCCCGGAGAGAATGCTGGCTGCATACGATTAAGTGTGGTGTGGTTGGGGGTGTGGCTGACTTCAGTTTGTAACCCCTCTTCTTCTTCTTCCTCCTCCTCCTCCTGCTCCCCCTCCTCCTCCTCCTCCTCCAGACTTCAATCTCAAAAGATTTCCTGGCTCCTGATTTCACATTCCTGAGTTTTTCCTGACTTTTGTTTCCTCTGGAGGATGCCTTTCTGGTATGTTCTCTGAACTCAATTTTTCATGCTGGAAGTGGAATAGGTTTCTATAAACTTTTGGTGGGAACTGGTTGAAAACAGCCACACTCTCCTCTCCCTCTTGCTTTTCCTTTCACATTGTCTTCTTCTTTTCCTCTTCCTCCTTCTCTTCCTCTTCCTCCTTTTCTTCCTCTTTGTCCTTCTTGTCTTCCTTCATTTTCTGTGCTGGGGATGGAATCCAGAGCCTTGCACATGCCAGGCAATTGCTCTACCACGAAGAGCCTTTTGGGGTAGGATTTTAGTGTGTATCAATCACTTTTAAATCAGCCTTTGGTTTTCATTAGTAATAAAATATATACACTTGCTGGTAATTTGGAAAATCTAAAAACGATAGAAAGGAAATGAATTCTGAATTATTTTTATAGTTTCACTTTTACTTCTAAAATATGTGGTTTCATTTTAGGAAGGTTCGTCTAATCAGAGGGGACTCGGCTCATTTTCGAGAGTGACAGGCGAGGGTACAGGGGCTGGGCCAAAGGAGGGGAAGAACACAGGTTGTACGCAGTGTATGGTGGAGACAAACATCTGCTATGGAGCCTCCAGCCTCAAGTTCCAAGCGAAGTGTTTGTGATTGAAGAAAATCCAAGATGGAGCCTTCTGCCAGGCCAGCTCCCCGTGTTAGATCAGAAGATGCAAGGCCTCTTGCTCACTTATTCACTGAATGAAGTTAAAGGATAGAGCTATTATGAAATACTGTGCCTGGTAATGGTGTGTGTGAAAATCACAACCCAGCCTTGAGCTGGTGTTCACAACTATACTCCTAGCTATTCAGGAGGCTGAGATTTGAAGTCAATCGAAGCAGATAAACCCACAAGACTCCTTTCCAATTATCCAGCAAAAAAGCTGAACTAGAAGAAAGGTGCAAGTGGTAGAGCATCAGCTGTGAGTGAAAAAGCTAAGCAAGAGGGAGAGGCCCTTGGGCTGGGAAGGTGGCTCAGTGGTAGAGCGCTCGCCTTGCGTGCCTGAGGCCCTGGGTTCGATTCCTCAGCACCACATAAGCAAAAAGAAAAAAGCCGGAAGTGGTGCTGTGACTCAAGTGGTAGAGCGCTAGCCTTGAGCTGAAGAGCTGAGGGACAGCGCCCAGGCCCAGAGTTCAGGCCCCACGACCGGACCCCCCCCCAAAAAAAAGAGTGAGAGGCCCTGAGTTCAAATCCTAGTACACACACACACACACACACCACAAGCTGGCAACCAAAGCAGTTATTTCAAAAGGAATAGAAAGAGAATTGCCACTCGCCAAACTAAAGAAATTCAGCTGTTTATCAGCACAATGAACTAGAGTAAAACATCGTGGTTGGCTGTAATTAATAGAATGATTTGCAGGTCTTGTCCTGGCTTTATTCTCTTCTGTTTATGGTGGACATTCGAGGCCCAGCCAACTTGACCTGTACCCTCCAATGCACGGGGCATGAGCTCGCACAGCAGAATGCCAGCTTATTAGCTTTCAGTTATGATTCCAATTAGGTGGTGAAATTTATTTGTGCATTTGCTATACAAGGTGCCCTCCCTTTGCCAGACTCCAAACTACTGACTGCAGCAGGGACAGGACTTGGCGAGGAAGCACTACCTCTCCCGCATTCTACAGGGGACGTTCAGTTCCAGGTGCTCAACTCCACTCTGGAATGCAAATTAGACAGGAAGTGAGTTTCCAAGGGGCTTTCTCTCTGTCTGTTGGCTGAGCCCCCATAGGTTCAGTGGCTTCTTTCCAGATCTTTCTCCACTGAAAGTTTGTATCGCATTGTAAATTGATTTCTTTCAAGCAGCTCCTTCAAGATAACCTTGCATTAAAACAGGGCCTGGCAGATTACAAAGTATGTTTTTCCCCATATCAGTTATAGACAGGTAGGACTGAGATTGGTATGTACCATACATTCACTCAATAAAAAAAACAGGCATTGAAGCTAGGTGCTAGGATCATACCTGTCATCCTAGCTACTCAGGAGACTGAGATCTGAAGATTGTGGTTTGAAGCCAACCTAGGGAAGAAAGTCTGTGAGACTCTTTATCTCCAATTAATCACCAGAAAAATGGAAGTAGTGCTGTGGTTCAAAGTGAAAAGAGTGCTAACCATGAGTAAAAAAGCTCAGGGCAGTACCCAGGCCCAGATGTAAAGCCTCACAACCAACATAAAAATAAATGATAGAAAGATAGATAGATACATACATGCATACATGTATACACACATACGTGCATACATACATACATGCATGCATACATACATACGTGCATACATACATATATAGATACATAGATTCACAGAATAGGCGCTGGAATCTAATCTTTCCAGGGCTTACTCACAGCTACTGAGCATTCGGGATGACTGTTGCTGTATGTTGAGGCAGTTGTTTATTTCTCTTCTGAATCTGGGATCTGGGCAGAACTTGGTAGAGACTTCTCCACAGTTCAGGGCTTGAGCTGGGAAGAATCAAATATCTGTTGGGCAGAATCACCTGGAGGTTTCTGCCCCTTACCTGTCCGATGCCGGGACAGGGTTGACCTGGAGTCGGGACTCTGCTGGGGCTGTCATTTTTGGCCTGTACCAATGGCCTCCCAACATAGCTGGGGCTTCCTCCTCACAACATGGTGGTCTCCAAGTCTTCAGGCTTCTTCCATTGTAGCCCCGGAAAAGTGAGTGTTCCGGTGAATGGGGCAGAGGCCAAGCAGCCTTCTTGGCACCCAGCCTCTGAAGCCACATGGGTCACTTCCACATGGAAGTCACTACCTCTATGGGCAGCAGCCGCCACAGGTGTTCCCAGAGTCCTGCAGTGGTGACAGCAGCTCACCTCTGCACAGAGCATTTCCAGCCTTATTGTAGAGCCACATCACCATTGCCTGGACATTCACCACCCAAAGACCCCTGCACCGTTGCTCCGGTGGGTGACTATGCTCAGGCCTGGTGCTCCAGCTGGTCCTTCAGGGTGCCGAGGACTTAGAGAGTAGAGAGCATGCTAATAAAAGCGATGCCCAGATTTGCCGATTGAAAAGTGTCTGGTTATTTATGGACCTGAATTCCCCATTAGCCTTCTATAGAAATCAATGTTAGGAAACAAATAAAAGCCTTCTTTCCACTGAGCCACTCCAAGTAGGTGTCCTGGATATATGTTATAATACGGCACTCGAGAAGCTAATTGCGGTGTATTTATAGCCCATCGAGGTGGCTCCCACTTTAAACGAGGAGTTTCCTTGGTAATTTACTAATAACCACAGGTTCCAAGAGGCCACACCGAGACTGCTGCAGGAAGAGGCGAAGCGCGGCTTGTGGGGGACCTCATAAAGGCAGCGGTCGGAACGGAAAGAGCCTGTGAGCTAAAGCAAGTGGCCTTGGTGAGGAAGCAGCCCTGTCTACCGCAGGTGCCCCCGGGTTCCCCACCTCAGCTCCACATTCCCTCCGCTTCCAAACCGAGGCCCAACCTGCCCTTCCGGACAGAGCTCCTCTCCTTTGGAACAGATGAAGAAGATGACTTGTCCCCCTCCTCTTCCCGCTCTTCTCCTCTCCTCTCCCCTCCCCTGCCCCTCTCTTTCCCTCCCCTCCTCTCTCCCCTCTCCTTGCCCTCTCCCCTCCCCTCCTCTCTTCCCCTCTCCTCTCTCCTCCCCTCCTCTCCCCTCCCCTCTCTTCCTTTCTTCCCCTTCCCATCCCATACCTTTCTTCTCTTCATCTCTCTCTTTTCCCCCACGTCATCATTAATCTCCAGTTTACTATGACAATTGTTATGAACCCATTTGATTACAGCGTTTACTTGGTAAATATGATTTTGAAGTCTGTTGATATCCTCAGCACGAAGCTGGACACTGTGTTACATGGAGTAGCTCCTGCTTCTAGGAGTTGCGATAGTTATAAAACAGATGATGGTCCTGAGGCTCAGGGGCGTTCAGCAGCCTGCCCAAAGTCACACAGGCCCCATGTGGCTGACATGGACTTGCAATGCAGACCTTTATGTGGCGTTGACCTCTGACCTGCCGCCCACAGTCCGGCCTCCTGGCAGCGTGCCTCACTCCGCATGGCACCGCACGGCACCGCTTCTCCGGTTCTGTCCTGCTGTGCTCCCTCAGCTGGGTGGAGATGGAGACATTCCCCACACTAGAAAGGAGTTGTTCTCTCTGACCAAAGCTCCCACTTTTTTTTTTTTTATCAGTCATGGGGCTTGAACTCTGGGCCTGGGCGCTGTCCCTCAGCTCTTCAGCTCAAGGCTAGCACTCTACCGCTTGAGTTACAGAGCCACTTCTGGTTTTCTGGTGGTTTATTGGAAATAAGAATCTCACGGAGTTTCCTGCCCGGGCTGGCTTTGAACCATGATCTTCAGATCTCAGCCTCCTGAGTAGCTAAGATAACAGATGTGAGCCACTGGCGCCCGGCCAAAGCTCCTACTTTTGTGTGACTTCAGAAATGCAATTTTTGTGTTGAGCTAGCAACAACATCCAAATACCAAAGCTCTGCCCCAACCCCCTTTTCAAAGGTGTTGACTCTGTGTACAGAGTTGTGCAAGGAATTCTTAATGCAAATAAGTGAAGCTTAATTATTAACTGAGTTTTCTTTCTTTTTTTTTAAAAATGTATATTTATCATCTTTCCTATTTGGAGAGGGAAGAAACCTCAGCTGTTTTTGCAGAACAGCATGGCCATGATATGATTCTGTGGTTCAGAAAACCTTGGAAATGTGTCTCAAATGATGCCCTTACCTTCTTGACTCTGACAAGTGTCTCATGTAGACTTTCTCCCTTTAAGAACTCTTGATCTTATAATCAAATAAATGCCTTGAACAAAAATCTTAAGACCTATCTTCCTAGGCTGTGGAACACTGCTGGGCAAATGTATAGGACCTATGGGGTTTCTTTTTAGGGTACTCTAGAAAATATTCTAGAAAACACAATAGTTTAAAGATACTCTAGAAATCCAGATCAGCAAAGTGTTGGCAATTATTGAAGCTGGCTGATGATAATGGCACTGAAATTCATTCTGGTCTCCTTTTTATACTTTTCCTGTGAGTGTCAATGTCCAGAATAAAGTGTTTGGAAGATGTGCACTCTGGCATTGGCACAAAGATATGCAGCATGACGCCAATACCCCAGGGTGATTCTGTGAGGGAAAATCCATGTGTGTTTGTGTTGAGATCATTATTCACCTAGCAGACTGGGTCTAATCTCAGTTTTTGCAGGGAACTTTGAAAATTAAAAAGTAACCACAATATGGGCCAAAGGTTTGAACAGATATGTTACAATGGATGCTATCAAAGTGGTCAATGAGATCATGGAAAATTGTTGAGCTTCACAAGTTATTCAGAAGTGCCATTACAACCACAGCAAGATGAGCTGCCACAGTCCACTGGGTAGGAGGATTCTGGAGTAAAGATTGGTCATTACCAAATGAGATCAGAGATGAAGGGCAATCAAAATTCTCTTGCAGTTTTTGGTATGGCCATATAATTTTTTTAATGTGGATCCAATAAAGCTTAATAAATGGGGCTGGGAAGGTGGCTCAGTGGTAGAGCGCTTGCCTTGCATGCCTGAGACCCTGGGTTCGATTCCTCAGCACCACATAAGCAAAAAGAAAAAAGCCAAAGTTGCGCTGTGGCTCAAGTGGTAGAGCCTTGAGCTGAAGAGCTGAGGGACAGCGCCCAGGCCCAGAGTTCAGGCTCCACGACTGGACCCCCCCAAAAAAATTAATAAATGCTCTCTTTATGGCCCAGTCCATTCTACTCTTAGGGTGTCTATTCAGTAGAAAAGAAGACTACATCCACAGTAAGGATGTGCACAGCATGTCTAGTTCACGGTGACTTCATTCCTCAACTCATCTGACTGGAAACCTCCCAGGTATCCATCAGTAAGTACATGAAGACACAGGCTGTGGCAGACTCCTAGAATAGAACACTACTTGGTAATAAAACAAAAAGGCAAGCTACCAAACAAAAACATGGATGAGCCTAGGACCCACGATGTGTGTGCGATCAAGAATCCATATATTGTGTATGCATTAATATAAATGAATATGCTAAGTAGTGTTAACATATTAAATCCAAGTTGGATGCTGGTAGCTCATGCCTTTAATCCCAACTATTCAGGAGGCTGAGACCTGAGGACTGTGGTTTGAATGCAGCCTGGAAAGAAGTCTGTGAGACTCTTATCTCCAATAAACCAGCAAAAAGTTGGAAGTGTGTGGTTCAAGTGGTAGAGTGCCAGCCATGCATGGAAAAACTAAGTGACAATGCAAGGCCCTGAGTTCAAGCCTCAGTTTTGGCACACACACACACACACACACACACACACACACACACACACACACACACACACACAAACTACCTATCATTGATCCGCCCTCAGGGCTGTCTTTCTCTGTAGGTATCAGATTGACCGTGGGAGTATTGCAATAGTGGTGTTCAAGTAGCCTTTATTTTATTTGACATTAGATTCACAACATAAAAGAAATGCTATGATTGTTCTATTTTACTATTGGCTGTCATGAATCTCTTTCTCTGCCTAGATTATAAATTAAACCTTTCACAGGCATACTCAAAAGCCTGGTCTATGTGGGGCTCCATTCTATCGTTAGCGTGTTTCCCCTTGGATGGGTCTCAGAGCACCATTGCATCCTGAGGTGCTGTGGGTTAGGCCTGTACTCACTGTGGAGGCAGGATTCCGCCCGCTGCAGACCTGAGAGGTGAGGCTTGCACACTACACCTGTCTTTTGCTCTGTGACCATTGCCCTGGGCTATCAGTGGTGTAGTTCATCTCTAGAGAAATGGGCTCTTCTGACGCCCCCCCAACCCAGTCTCACTGTACCCCACTGCAGTCCAGGCTACTACTGGTCATTACCAGTGTTCCACTGGCCTCTAGGCCACGATCCCCATGTCACCCTGGCCTCCACAGCCCTGCAGCTGGTACGCATGGCCGCGCCCACACAGATCCATACCACTTCAACCCTGCAAGCGCAACCAGGGTGGAGTCTAAATCCACATCGCTTGTCTTTCCCACCCCACCCAGTAGCATGGTCCCTGCCCCTCTGGACACTTGTCTCTCTCTTCCTTGGGATCTCCAAACCTCTTCTCTTTCCAGCACCTTCACGCATGCTCTCTCTGTCCACCTACGCCCCTCCGCTCTCATCCACTGCCAGTTCTGTGCAGCCAGACAGTCACTGACCACCCCAGCTCCTGAATCAAGGCCAAGGTAGGCCCTCAGACCAGGATTTGTAGTACCTCATGTCCCCCCTTCCACCCCACCCCCACCCGTTACTCAAGGCCACAGTCATGGGTTATAGTGACTGGCTGGCTCCTGTCCTCTACTGCAGACTCATGGAAACCAGGGAAAACATTCAACTTATTCACTCCCATGGCTGCAACGAGAGCCAATGCATCACACATCCTAAGTGCTCAGTAAATATTGTTGGATGAATGAACGAAGCCACAGAACGCTTTAAGTCAACTGACCCTTGGCTGTTTGCCATAGCCTACAGATCATTCATGCCATTCACCCTTGGATCATTGTATCATCGAATAGAGGTCTCAGCAGTGGGGTGACAGGCGCAGCGGAAAGAGACCAATGTGTCATTTCTGAACAGCTATAGTTAAGGTCAATGGGCAGGGGCCATGGAGGGAGGGGGCAGAGAACAAGGTTAACCGTTGAGCGTCTGCGTATCGACCACCGTTGATTAAGTCTCCTCTCTGGTCTCGTTAGCATGGGTAAGTGATGGTTGGGTGTAATTTTAAACAACAGTTTGAGGCATTTCTATTCTGGTTCTGAAACAGCTTAAATATTTTATGAGCTTTTAAGATGGGGAGAAATTAAAAGCAAGTATGTAATCTTGCTCTCTGTGTGTATAAATATATACACATATGAAATTTAAATATACTCACACAAAAATCTTATTGTAGAGAATCTCATAAATCTAAAAAAGATAGGGAGTCTAAAAAAAACCTTACCCATATGTAAACAGAATATGAAAATATATTCAGTGTTAATTTCAGAATTTATTGCAATCTGCAGTACATCTTAACAATCGCACATACCCTCTCCCAAGCAGCCAGAGTGATTTTTTTAAAAAATGAAATATTTTGCATAAAATATTTTGATATTTTAAAAAACCAATATAACTTAAAAAAAACCCATAGAAGACATGTCTAGCAGGAGTTGTAGAGAGGGGAGGGGAGAAAGTCCTTTTGCCATAGTTTCTATCCTCTAAAAGTGGGTCCAATGTACTAACTAATTATGTACTTTGGGATCATTAAGGAGCTTTTAGCAAATAATTTATCTGGTGTTCAAATGGGAATGTAAATAAATGAGTAATTTTTCCTTGTTAATTATAATTCTTGTGAATTACAATGTCTAGGCACCTCTCCAGGACTACAAAATCTACCCATGAGTCAGAAAATGCCACCAACTTGTTTGACTTTACATTCAGGAAAGGTTTTTTTCCCCCCATGAGTAATCATTAGCTTTTAGTTTTAGACCATTGCAGAAATAAAATTCGACAATAAAGGTAACTTCTGTTGCCTTCCGTTTCTTGTCTACATTTTTACCATTTATAATGTTTCTAGATCTCAATGAAGCAATTCATAGCCCGGGTGTTACTTTCTATTAAGTACATATTATGCATATTTTATTACAACTTGCTACGACTGAACATCTTTTAAAAGATTAACTGGCAAGTCACTTTCTCTTTCTGCCAATATGAAAAAAAAAGAATAGATTTCCATGTAACTTAGGCTAAGAAATTCTCCCAAGTATAAAAATGTTAGAACAATTCTGATTTCGATCTTGTTTGAGATTCCAACACATTTTGCGGCTGATCTAGTTTGATTACCATATTATCCGGTTATGTGTATTAGAAAATGTCTCTGAGATGAGTCTTCTTTCAATGATCTCATGACTTAGGCACCCTGCTTTGCTTCCTTCCAACACACCAAATGCAATTCACAAAAGGGGTTTGCCGATTTGCAATTAAAATCAGCGTGTTGCCTGAAGCCGGAGAGGGCGCGTGGAGTTTGACCTTCCATTTGCAGATAGGTAGAAGCGGGTCCTAACACTGTCTGTGCATGTGTGCTTTCCCCCTTTTTAATTTTTTTTCCAAATTCAATGAGAAACAATTTGCAAGTGCAAACAGGCTAAGTGGTGAGTCTGCATCCAAGGGTTTGTAAATGCTAATTTTGAAAAGGGTACTCAGAGAGACCTTAGCACAGGAGGAAAGAGGGAGAGGGTGGTAGCCTCTAATTCAATTCATTTAGGGACAGCGGAGGTAGCAGAAAGTCCAAGGATTAAAAGCATCACATAAACTCCTCTTTCAGAAGTACCTACTAAGCACTCACCATCTTCTCTGTTCATTGAGGACACAGTTTATGGAAACCAGCTCTTACCTACCTACCTCTTCTCAAGCCCAAACCAAGCATCTTAGAGTGAAAACATTGGGTAAATCAAAATGCATGGTATGTTTTAGATGAGAATGAAGGCATTTACGACTTCCTACTTTGAATGGATGGCTCTGGCCCAGTTGGCCAAATGACAACCCCACCACTGAGACACCTCAGTCAACCTGTTTGAGTCTATGTTACTTCTTCAACAAAGAACAATAATACATCCTAAGCAGGGTTTCCCTTAAGATCGCATATGGGCACCTAATTAATGCAAATTCTTTCCCTCTCCCTTCAGTAAGGAAGGAAAATGTGGGTGCCCAACTGTGTGTGTGTGTGTAGAAAAGTGGATCTACTGTAGCAAAGAGGTAGGTACTATGGTAGAAGAGGAAGGAATTCATTGGTAAGAGTGAACTTGAACTCTGGCTAGCTGCCAAGAGGAAGTCATGGAAGTTGGACTTGGCACTTGGTTGGCATGTGGTTCATCACTTCAGCAACAGTACAAGCTGAGGAATAAGGTGGAAAAGCACAGGCTCTGGAATAGAGGGAAAATGTGGAGGGTGCAAGCAGTGAGGATGGAGAGGACAGCTTTGGACAGATAACAAAGGCCTTGTAGGTCAGACTGAATGACTGCAATGGATGAGGAAGGCATTCACATAATTGACATAATGCTAAAAGAGGTCAAGAAGTAAGCATGGAAAGTGGGTTCTATTGAGTAAAACTACTGCCTAGCTATCCATCCAACTGGGTGCCCATTTCTCTATCTGCCATCTATCCCACTATCCATCCATACATCCATTTACCCACCCACCAAACAACATATCCATACTCCATTAATCTACTGACCCAGTTACCCAACCCATGCATCTATTAACACATGTTCCTCGACAATTCACCCATCCATCCATCCATCCACCCATCTACCTACCTATTTTCCCCATCTGTTTAATCATTGATCCATTGATCCATCCAGCTACTCATTGGTCTGTCAGTCCGTCCATCCATCTACCCATCTACCTACCTAACTATTCACTCAATCTTGATAAGGCTAACTGTTTATCGTATCACTATATCCTTCTGTTATTGGAGTTCTCTGTTGTTCTACAGCTCATTTTCAGCACTTTCCATGTGAACTTTACAACATTTAATTTCATAGCCAGGACAGGCATATCAACATCTCCTACACTTAGACATAGCTTACCAAGCATACCAGGAGCCAGGTGTCCTAACCAGAACTTAAAATGGGGTCTTTGGTTTTGAGACCTTTTCTGCTTTAGCCTGTGCCTTCCTTATCACCCAATATCAAGGCCCTATCAAGCTCAAGAAGAAGAGTTCCAATGTGAAGCCATCATGGCGGCCAGGGACTACTTCCTACATAAGCCTCTACTCATGAATGGTAGGGAGGCTGCTTACCATGCAAATGTACACAGCATCGGAGTGCTGTGTGTGCAAAAGTGTCCCCATTCATAGAGTAGGAGACAGCTGGAAGTAATAGCAAATGCATTATGCATTGTGATTGCATTGGCAGAGGGGTAAGAAATGTTAAAGTTTTGTTACAATAATAATAACCATTGTGACAATACGATTTGTTTTACTGACGCCCATCTTTTGGCAACTCTGTCGTTATAAACACAGCGTGTGACTGTACTTTAATGAGACTGTATCTACTTACACTTGTTTGCAAGGATATATTTGTCAAGCCACTCTAGGTCCATGGATTCTGGGACACTGCTCTCTCTGTGGCTGTGGCCAACAGGCCTCTGGCAGCAGTGTCAGTGTGGTCCTCACTGCAGGGCGGAGTCTGAGTGGAAGATCTCAGGCCCCAAGAGGGGAGACCACACCCTGGCTGCACATTAAGGTCATTACCAGTACATTTGAAAGATACTTACTCCAAATAAGTCACACCACGTTCTCTATGGATCCGGACCTAGCATGGTTTTGAAAATTCCCCCATTTGATTCTAGGGTGCAGCTTCATCTGAGAACCACTCCTCAGGCCCAGCACGCCTCAGTGGGATAGACCGAATGCAAATCCCCTGGGGATCTTCTTAGGGTAGAGATGCTGAACCCATACATCTGAGGCAGAGGTATGGATGAGAAGGGAAGAGCCAGAACAATTCCACAATTCCAATATCCAATCTAAAGGATGCTAAGGTGGACCATGCTTTGGGTAGCAAGACTGGCCAACCGTTAGGGACAGGTAGCCTCATGTGACTGGAAGTCACGTGACTGGAAGTCACATGGCCTCAAGTACATACACATGCTGTGTCCCGGGTCCCTTACCTTACAGAACTACTGGGCATTACCACTGTGACTGACAATGAGCATGTTGAAATATCACACAGAACTTACCAAAGAAGACTGACAATGGACACATGGCAGGAGAATTCAGACACACAGAGTAGACTTGTGCATCCAGCAAAATTCTGGAAGGAATTGTTTAACCGATGGGCTGCTGACACACAGAAAGGAAAGAAGACATGAACATCAAGTCAATTTGGGAATACTAGGCCTGGGCTTTCTTGGTCATTCCCCTGGATAGGGAGGCCATTGAGAGATTTCTGTCATTTTATCTATTCTGAAGAGACGTCTCTGATAGTGGAGTAGAATTCATTGTGATTGGCTACAAGAGTTGGGCATGAAGTACTAACCTCTTGGATTATTCACACATTCCCAGAACCATCTCATTAAACTGTTATGGCTACTTAGTAATGACAAGTTAACTTCAAGAACAGAGAAACTGAACAGAGAAACTGTAATCTCAGCTACCCAGGAGGCAGAGGGAGAAGGCTCTTGGTCTAAGGCCAACCTTATACAAAACTGCAAGACAACTTAAAAAAAGAAAACAAAGTTAAAGAAAAGGATTGGGGGCGTGGCTCAAGTGATAAAGTCTAGCAAGTACAGGGTCCTGAATTCAAACCCTAATATCACCACCTCCTCCCAAATAAAACCAAATAAACAAAAAAGGATGGGTAAACTGAAACTTGCAGCCATAAATGCAAACATGTCCCCAAGTTGTACAGCGAAGGGGCTCTGGGATTCACACTGAGGTCCATCCTGAACTCCTTCTGATTCTTCTCCATTGCAAACGAAGAAGGAACATAGATCTAATCGCTGTTCCAAGGGAGAGCGGGAGGCTGTGTGGATTAGCGGGTCAGGGACGGCTTGGGGTAGGGGTGGAGGGGATATGTGAGTGTGGGGTGTCTGGGAAGCATCAGGTGAGAAATAGCTACAAAGCGCTGAGAAGGACGTCCAGCACACAGTAGGACCGCTCTTGGTACTACTAGATGCATCCCTATTTTAATGAGCTGGAAAAGTATGAATGGCACGGCTCCTCCAACCCGAAGATCCTCTTCTACTTGGCTCCCTGACAGTCGGCACGCTGGCGCTGCTCTGGCACCTCGTGCCTCTGCGGATTCTAGCCTGGCACATCCTGTCTTTTTCCCTCTGCCGCTCCCAGGAGTTGGTCTGGTACAAGAGCCAAATAAAGCCTTTCCTTCTTTGTGGGGCTGCTTGTGCCAGGCTTGCTGTCAACCACGTGCTCGGCCATTGCCTCCTGTGTGTGTGTGGGGGGGTAAGGTGGACCCTACCTGTGCTCAGCCTCTGAGAAGGGACAGCGTGGGGGATGGGAGGAGAGGTCTCAGGTGCGATCTGGGGCCTGGCGTCTCTTCTAAGTGTTGCCTGCACTACTTTGATGTCAGCTGGATGACAAAGCGTGCAAACATGAACGGAGCAAATGGACAACCACATGGGTGGTTCTGAGCCCAGGAGGTTCTAGATAGGGTTACTTTCCAAATACCGCCAAAAGCTTTGGAAGGTGCCACCGCACAACTCCTCGGCTGCAGCGTGGTGCAATCTGTTCTCAACTAAGGAAGGATGGAGGGGAGGCTGCATGAGCCTTCCCCCATCCAGACTTTCCTGTTTCCGGGCTTGAGACAAAATAGGGAAGGGAAGGGAAGGGAGCAGCAGTTCCACCCAGCCCCCCACCCCCCACCCCTGCCCTCAGTGTTCTGCCAGGTGACCTCCATCTCTGCAAATCACCACCAGCTTCCATGATGTCTCACACATTTCCGCTTACCTGAGTAAGTGCAGGGCTTATCAGAAATGAACGTCACTGCCCAAGGCTTGAAGGGGGAGACCTTTGACTCTCGCACCTGTGGCTGGGCTGTGTTTGTTTAAGGACAGCACGGCATGCAGGCCTCTCTCCCACCTCTGCATTCCAGATAAGTGAACATCAGACATGCCAGCCTTCGCCATTTGTCTTTAAGCTCGTGTGCCATGACTGTGGCACTTTTTTCTTTTCTTTTTCTTTTTGGTTTTGCTGCAATTTCTGAAAATCCACCTACATCAGTTGACCGTCAGATGCCGCGCTGTGGCTTTAAGGAGCATTTTTTTTTTATTACTGTGGCCATCTTGTGCAGGCAGTAGATGGAAAAGCACTTTTTAATTTAAAACCCGATTCTGGCTTCTACACGCACACCCTGAAATACTGATGTCTGAAACATAAACTGACAAAATCTATCACGTTGTGCTAAAAGCACATTTCATCTTCCAAGTGCTCTAGCACGGCCAGGAGGCACGGAGCCCCGCGCTTTAAGTAAAACTCATCAGGAAGTACTGAATGCGGAGCAGGAAGCTTCATTTGTTTATTTTTTCCTTGCAACGCAGAGGAAGAGCATCTTCGCATGACCTTCGCCGCTGGAAGTACTGTAGTGGCAGATGCTTGGCGGGCCTCTGATCTGCTGAATTTGATAGTTTCTGGTCCCTGGATGGCCACACACACACACACACACACACACACACACACTCACACACACATCCTTCCCCCCCCCCCCCATGGAAGGCTGATGATATTTCTTGCTACTAGTCACTGCATTTCTGGGGACTCTCTGGGGTCAGGCCTACAGCAGGAGGGAAGGGCAGGTTCTTCTTCTGGAGTGACAAACAGCCTCCGACTCGGTGTCTTGGCGATGGTTCATGTCTCTTCACACTTGGAGTTGCCAGACTTAGCAGGGGAAAAACAAGATGTGAAGCTACATTTGAATTTGAGATCACCGATTTTCTTTAATAGTGCGAGTGTGTCCCACGCGGCTGTTGAGCGCTCGCGTTCACCTGAATGTCAGAGAGCAGGTTTTGTGTATCTGATCAGAGGAGCCGGCTTCTGGAGCGTTCCTCGCGCTCTGCAGAGGGCGCTGGGCCTGCGGGTGAGTGCGCGTGTGCGTGCGTGCATGCATGTGTGTGCGTGCGCGTGTGTGCGTGCATGCGCGTGTATGCGTGCGCGTGCAGGTTTGCATGTGTGCGCATGTGTGCGTGCACAGGTGTGCATGTGTGTGCATGTGTGCACATGTGTGCGTGCGTATGTGTGCATGTGTGTGTGCATGTTTGTGCATGTGTGCGCATGTGTGCGTGCGTATGTGTGCATGTGTGTGCATGTGTGCGCATGTGTGCCCTGAGATAGGCCCTGGGCCTGCTGGAGCAAGGGGGCGGCGACATCAGCGGTGAGATGACACAGAGTTAAGGGTGGTGACGTCAGCCATGGCATAGGGTAAGGGGGTGGCGACATCAGCGATGGCGCAGAGCAAGGGGGGGCTTCGTGAGCTGTGGTGCTCGGTGCCTCCAGGGCCCACAGCCCTGGCCTTTCCTCCTGCGCCCTCCTCCCCACCCCCCCTCAGCCAGGTGTGTGTGTCCTGGTAGGAAGGAGGCTGGGGAGCCCTGTCTGGGGGTCCCCTCCTCTCCCCTCCCCTTCTCCTCCCCTCCCCTCCTCCTCCCCTTCCCTTCCCCTCCCCTCCTCTCCTCTCTCCTCCTTCCCTCCTCTTCCCTCCCCTCCCCTCTTCCCCTCCCTTTCTTCCCTTCCCCTCCCCTCCCTTCCTCTTTCCCTCCCCTCCCTTCTGGAGCAGGGCTGAGCCTGAATGAATTGTGTGGACCCCGCCCAGTAGCCATAGGAATTAGTACTTGCCCTGGCCCGCCGGGCCTTCTGGGGATGAAGGACAGGGCTGAGACCCCCCCCTCCACCCCCACACCCCTGTTCATCTGAATAATCAAAGTCAAAAACACAAGAAGAGGCCCTGGTTTCCCTCAGCTTGATGGGAAGTGCTCAGGGCAGGCAATCTGCTGGATGGGTAGTGTGAAGTCCCCCAGTGCAGGACTGCTCAGAGCCTTTGGCCTATTCACATGTGTCAGGAGATGCCAGAACAAGGGGCCCTGGTGCTCCTGGGAAGAGAATCTGAGGACTGTTCTCCTCAAAGCATCCTTCCCATGGAAAGCACTCAGCCTTGGAGCAGCTGCGGGAGAATGGAAGGGGAGGGACGGTGCTGGGTACTGTCACTGAAATCACACTAGAGTCCAGGCCCCTCATGGTGCACACGCCTCGCATGCCAGCTTACCTACAACCACACTTGAATAATGCAGGAGGTGATTTAATCCTCATAGTCTGGGGATAATTATATGTTTTTCACACATTTGGAATTAATGACACTAAATATAAAATAAGTAATCTGGAAAATTAGTCTTTAGGACTTGCAGCTCGCATTAACACAAAAACAGTAGAGCATTTGAATATGTTTCTTTCTCCCACAAGCAGGACACTACTATTTAAGAAGCACATCAGTGAAGACCAGTGTCCCCACCAGAACTTTTTATATGCTAAATTGGTTGAAGGTGTTATTTCATAATTGCAGCAAATAAAAACTTGGGCACTTTAGTCCAGTGAACATGGCCACGTTATGCCACTGAGTAGACGCAACAAGTGTTAACTAAGTCCTCACAAGGACAAGTAGACACTACCCAGCATGGCTGGCGGGGCAGTAGTCCACTGGGCACAGAGCCCGTGGCTTAGCCGTTCTGATCTCATGATTGGGTTTTTGGGGGCTGATCCAGGCTCTAAGGCATCTCAGAGGGACAGCTTCTGCCGCATCTGTCTTACCTGAGATGTGGAGGGGTAGAGCTGGCTCCAGGCAAGGCTGCATAAGGCGATGGGTACTCTCGGCTGGTCTGGTTTCCTGCCTGGTCTCCGGGCTGCTGCTTCTGTGCTGGTTCTGCTTTTACCCTCATGGTGTTAAAATGCCTCTAGCAGGTGTCCTGTCTCTCCTGGCAGCTTCGAGATTCTCCACAGTTGGATTGGTCCTAGTCTCCAGTCCAATCGCAGACCATCACAGACCAAAGAGGGGGAAAGCTTCTGGACACTGACTGTTTAAACCCTGGCCATTCTCACCTGGAGAAACTGGGTTTTCAATCCGTGTCCAGCCGCATTCGTAGTGGCCTCTGATAGACATCAGTAAAAATCACAGATATGAATTGTGAAAGCCTGTGGGAGCATCAGAATGACCGGATCATAGGAATTCCGGTGTCAAAGGCGACAGCGACAGGTCCGGTCACATCCCAGACGGTCTTCCCAGACCATCAAAGGAGGCTTCCCTCCAGGTTGGGTCTGTAAGGTCAGAGAGGGCATAGAACGCTGTGTGCTGCCCCCCCCCCCCGGCACTGCCTTCAGCCCTCAGGTCTCATGATTAAGCAAGCGCATGTAATCACACCTCTCTGGGACTTCCCTAATGGCTTCCTATTAAAGACTAGTGTGCACTGGCAAGCATGTTTAGAAGAGGATGCTGTGGTCCACCGAGGTGACTCGGCTGAGGTTGTGTCAGCTGGAGTGGAAGCCGGTAGGGAAGACAGGGTCAGCTCTTGGCCACTTTCTGTCTTCTTGATCTCCAGGTCGGGGGGGCAGTACTGCAGAGCAGGGGGCCGGAGCGCTCCCGACCGCCTCCCAATGGAAGGAAAAAATGACAGCGCCACCCCATCCCCCGCTTCATGGCTGGCCAAGGGCCCTGGTCCAGTGAGCTCCAAATCCTTCCTGAAGTGGGTGAAGGACTGGAAAGACCAGAGCTGCCCACCTCTCAGGACTGTCGTTCTGATCCACATTGAAACAGAGGCTTCTGTTTTCACCTCTGATGACACCATTCATTCATTCAGTCAGTGGATCATTTGTTCACGTCTTTGGATGTGTGTGAGCTGCGGTGGTAGGCAACAGTGCCAGGTGAGGAACCAGACCCTGATGGAGAGCTGCCTGTGGTGTTCCGCTGTCTGGACCTTGTCTGTGAGGAAGGACGAGGGCGGGGCCAGAGCACAGGAGCTGCCTGGGCCTGGGGGAGGGGCAGTTCCTGAGTGACAGGGGCAGGAGGGCGGGGAGTTGGGGAGTTGGCCTGCGGACATGAAGATGGAGGCACACGGATGTGAGGATGGATAGATGTGCCTTGTCTCTGCTGGAGATGATGTCCTGATAAATTCCCGTAAGGTGAAACGATCCTTAATCAGAAGTGTCTGTGTGTGTGTGTGTGTGTGTGTGTGTGTGCGCGTGACACACTGAGTATCACGCTTAGCCACACAGCACACTGGGGGGCGTTCCATGTATCCCCTCATGATCGTGGACCAAACAGGAGCTGCTGGGGCTGCCACTGGCCAGCACTGAGAGCGGAAATTAGTTGGATTACATATTGCTAGAGACAGAAATTCAAAATGGGTGGGGCGGGAGGCATGGTAGGACTATCAGCCATTGAGTGAAGACCTAGTCTTGGACCAAAAAAAATTTTTTTTCCTTTTCATTAAAAGCCCATTTCTATGGAATAGGTTCATCACTTTTACACTACCACAAAGCCAAAACATTGTAAGTTGAGCGCTGTTCATAACTCCGTAGAGGATGCAAGCATTCAAGACCGATCTGGCATTGCCTTCCAGAGAAGTCTGAAGGCCTGGGACCCAGGAGGGCAATGGAAGCCCAGCACAGGCCTGCCTGCTGCAGAGCCTGCCCCTCTCTTCAGACTATGTCTCAGAGGAAGCCCACCCCTGTCACCCATGGGGGCTCAGCCACCTCGCTCACTCCAAGTTCCAACCCTGGTTCACCTGTTCAGCCAGAATCATCCACCCAGGAGGGTGTTCGGCTGAGAGACTGGGCACCGTGTAGCCCAGTCAAGTTAATGTATGGAACAGACCACCATGGAGTATGGGGCACTCAGGCATGGAGCCAAGCTGGCCAGGGAAAGAACGGAGTCAAAGTCCCTGGGGTAGATAGTGCGTCTTGTGCTGAAAGGCCAGTGGGGTCCAAGGGTAGGATGGTAGAGGATGAGATCCTAGTGGTCTGAGGAAAGTGCAGGTTAGGGAAATGTGGCCCATGGCTGCCCTGGCCCTGTCTGTCCCATCCAATCCCCTTTCTCCTCCTCAGGAGCCATGTTTTACTCAGATATCTGCCTCTCCCACCAGGCTGTGGGCTCAGAGAAGGAGGCTTGAACTCATCTAGATGGGGACTCCGTCCCTCACAAAATGCATGGTTGAAACGCGACATGCAATGGGCCTGTCTTTTGATGGAAGGTATAAAATCTGAATGAAAAATAAAAGTATACATTGGCTTCTTTCAAGGACTTTGCAGTTCAGTCTTTAACCAACTAAATTCAACAAACAATTGTTGCTCACCTTCGTTATGCTAGGTACTAGGCCAGGGGCTGAGGCTTCAGACAAGCAAAACAACAACAATAACAACAAAACCACACACACACACACACACACACACACACACACACACACACACACCTCCCAAATGACATGTGCTGGTTGCTGGACTGAATGGCTTTTGTTGTATTCTTGTCCCTGAGGCAGGTGCTATAGAACTGCGCTGCCTGGCTATGACCAGATGACTAAGCTCAGAGAGACAGCGGCAGCCCCAAGTCACCCCAAAAGGAAAAGAAATCTACATTCAACTCAGGCTATCCTGACCCTTCATGGCCAGAGTCAGGCTTGCTCCACCACTCTACCTCCCTACGGTGCTCTTCTTTTCTTCTTTGTCCTCCTCCTCCTTTGTCTCTTCTCCTCCGGTTTGCTGCAGTACTGGGGTTTGAACTCAGGGTCTTGCATTTCCTAGACAACCACTCTATCACCTGAGCCACGCCTCCACACTCTTTGGTATGAATTATTTTGCCAAGAGAGTCTCGTGCTTTCGCTCTAGCCAGCCTCAGATCGTTGATTCCCCTTTTTCCACTACACATTTCCACATACCTCTGAGCGTACCACACTGCTCACTGTAAGCATAGTGAGGAGCCTGCTGGGTGACTTCCAGCTTCTGTCATCATCCACTATAAAGCAAACGTCCTATTATGTGCAACTTTTAAACACTTTGCCTTCTTTTCTGGAGAATGTTTCTAGGATCCAGTTCTCTCTGCCAAAGAGGACAGGGATGTCTTATGTGTTAATTTGTGATGGCCCTACAAAAAGGTCCTAATAAACTCATCAAGTATGCAAATGAGTATGCCTTCCATATCACCAAAGACCAGGCTTCTGAGCTTCATCGCTTGGAAAGTTGGAAGGCAGCACTCGTAGTTTTATTCTGAATTGTTTGGTTATTAGTGTGACCATTTGAAAATACTGTTAATAGCTAATTGATTTCCATCATTTTGTGAGTTGCTTTGTTGTGACTTTTTGACAGGTTTGGGCAGAACTGAGGTTTTTTTCTATTATTATTGATTTCTCTTTCTCTTCTATGTTTTTATGGGCATCTATTATATTGTACAAAGGTGTTTCATTGTGGTGCTTCTGTATATGGATACCATACACCCCATCGAACCACGCCCTGTCATACAGATTTCTATATGCTACATGTTGCATGTTAGGAAAATTGTCTTGTGATTTGTGTTTTCTTCCTAGTTTTTAAGTTATCAGGTTTGTTAGTCTTCTCAGTGTTGGTTTTTGTGTATTTTATTTTTGTTAAAATGACATAATTGGAAAAGCCTTTCCAACCATAAGATTATAAAAAACAAAAAAAAAAGAAAAAGGAAAAAAGAAAAGGAGGGGAAAAAGGCAAAAAGAAAGAAAGAAAGAGGAAGAAAGAAAGAAAAGAAGAAAGAAAGAAGGAAGGGAAGAAATTCCCAGCCAATCCTACCTATGTAGGGGGCTGAGAGCTGAGAGTCAAAGCAGATATAGCCTAGGGACTCTTATCTCCCAACAATCAGCAAAAAGCTAGGAGTAGAAGTGTGGCTCAAGCGGGAGAGCTCCAGCTGTGAGTGAAATAGTTAAGAGATAATGGGAAGGAATCCACCACACTGTGAGAACCAGTTAGTTCCTTTTCCTCTGATGATCCTCCACCCAGCCTCCGTCTCGGTCTGCCCTTCAGTCTGAGTCCTCACTGGAGTTTCAGTGGACCGAATGCATCCATTTCCTGCCACAGTAGACACGAAGCAAGGATCAGATGGAGGTGTGTGTGCATCCTGCTCTCGGCACTGCACAGCTGACACAATCAATGAGTTTCGTGGTAATAATTTTTGCATCTCTTTCACAACTGTCGCATTGAGTTATCCGAGTTAAACACAGCTCCCAATGCAAGTACAAATCTGTTTTGTAAGGCTGCTTTACAAGTGGTAAAACTTTATTTTTCTAATTACACTCTACCTCCAATATATAAGATGTGATTCATATATAATCACTGTTTTAAATGTTTTATTCCTTCTGCAGGAAGAGTGTGATGGGAATAAAACACCAATATCCTCCTTGACAATTGACAGTTTGTTCTGACAGATAATTGAAGTGAGGGACAAGATATCAATTAAAAGGGGGTGATATAGCATTCTCTTTTCGTTCTCATTTTTATGTTGAGAAGGAGTCTCAAAGATATTGGAGACTTTTCTTACTTCTGGAGAATAGAGAAAAAACCATACAAGTGAAAAAGCTAAGAAACATGATCTTTAAGGTACTTTGGTTTATTCTATAACATGTGAAGCATTGCTGTTGTTATTTTTAAAGATTCGTCACTTGGTGCATATCCAATATCTATTTCACTTTCAAATGACAGTAATTTATATTAAAAATGGCATTTTAGTATACTGGTCATTATATAAAGGGCCCTGTAGGACTTAAACAAGGGTTATTCTACCAGGGGCTGATGGCTCACACCTGTAATCCTAACTACTCAGGAGGCTGAGATTGGAGGATCGTGGTTTGAAGCCATCTCGGGCAAGAAATTCAGTATACTCTTATCTCTAATAAACTACTCAGAAAAAGCCAGAAGTGACACTGTGGCTTAAGTGGTAGAATTAGCCTTGAGCACAAAGAGGCTCAGGGACAGTGTCCGGGTCTTGAGTTCAATCTCTGGGGCCAGCAAAAAAAAAAAAAAAAAAAGTTACCCAACAGAGACCATGTGAATGTGAACTAGAGAAAATGTGTTTGGGGTCTTTGACTAACATCGCCTTGTGGAGGTCATTTCATGAAAGAATTTCCCCCACTTGATCTAGCTGTGGTGTAGAAAACTCATGTTAGTCTTAATATCCTGGACCAAGTAGTACACAGTGAGCATTGCAACATATATGCCAGGAGATGACGTGAACTTTTTATTTCTGGAATTCATTTTTGTTTAAATGTTAATTTTAGTTATACAGTTTCCCTGGTGACTAAATCAATTTCTGTCACAGTGAGAATTTCATATGTGTTTTACAAATCAATAAAAGAATGAGTGAAAAAATGGATAGATGGATTGACTGATACAGACAGATGGATGGATGAATGGACGGATAGATGGATGGATAGGGAGTGGCTGGAAAGATAGACTAGTGGACAGATGGATGGTGGATGGGTAAGTGAATGTATGGATGGATAAGTAGGTAGATGGATAGGTGGGTGGGTGGGTAGATGGATAAGTAGATGGATGAGTGGATGGGTGGGTAGGTGGATGGATTCTTGAATGGATAATGAGCACGTGGACTGATTGGCCAGTGGATGGATGAACAGATAGCTTGGCTACCTGGTAGATAAAGGGTGAGAGCCCCCAGGATTGAATGAATCATTCTGTTTTGAGAATTCTCCAGCTTAGGAAACAGGTGTGTGTCCCATCTAAGTCTGGCCATAGTGGTGGCATGTGGAGGAAGAAGTTTTTCTGTTTCACCTCTTCCTCTATCTAACCTCTCCTTCAGCCCCGGAGGCCCAGCTTGGTCACAGCTTCTGTGTGGTTGAATGGATGTAACTCACTATTGACATTCTCCTCTCAGTCTCTGTGCCCCTAGAGAGCTCAGCCTCCTGCCTGTCCACTTCGTGCTTTTGATGCCTGACATGCGGTCACCGAAAAGCCACAGCAGAAGCAAGCAGAGGAGCCCCTGTCTCTGGCTAGTGGCTTCCAAACTCCTCAGCTCTGCTGCGTGAATGATCCCCTATCTCTGACCTCCACAGCCCCAGCTGTGCAGAACCTTTTGTGCCGAGCTCTGGGAAGTTCAGTGCCTGGAGCCAATGGGCCACGAAGATGCCATGGGGCAGTGTCTGGGATCAAACGTCCCCCCTCATCTCTGCTTGTCCAAGCTCTGCAGGTTGGGAAGCAGGCTTGACATTCCGTCCATGCTCCTGTCACTAGGCACGCACACTCCACAGCTCAAGTCCGCCTCATGCAGCGGCCAGGAGGCAGGGAATCAGAGGAGGGATTCTTCACTGAGTTACTGTGCTCCGCAGGAGGCCCACCTGTCACCTTCCCCATGGACCCCCAGCAGACGTTCTTTCTTGCCAGAGATGAGAAAGGAGCCACGGGGCTGTTCTGCTGGAGAACACTGGAAGTGGAAGTCTGGGTTCCTCTTCTAGCGCTGCCAGAGGGATCAGAGCCCCAAGCCTCAATCGCCACTGAGGCAGTGGGTCTGGAACACTTCGTAACTCTTGGGTTAAACAAGCCAAAATTTGCCAGATTTGTGGTTAGGTGTCCAACAAAGAGCAGACATCATGCGAATTCAGAATAAGAGTGATGGTAATAGTAATAATGGATACATTGGTTGAACACTGCAAGACTCTCGTACGAGAACCGACCCTGAGCCTGCTGCTGTGTTTCAAGCCTGCAATCCTGGCTACTTTATAGCACAGAATTCAGGGCATCGTGGTTTGAGGCCAACTTGGGCTAAACAGAGGCTTGTAAGACTCCATGTCAGCCGATGGCTGGGCATGTTGGGGTACATCTACACAGTGCCAACTACAAGGGAAGCCCAGTGGCTGGATGTAGTGGTGCACACTGTCCTCTCCAGCAACACTGAGATATGCAAATAGGAGGATCGCAGCCCAGGCCACCCTGGCATAGAATTGAGACCCTGCCTTCCAAATAACCAATACAAAATGAGGCTAGAGGCATGGCTCACGGGGTAGAGTGCCTGCTCTGCAAGCTCAACATACTGTTTGATCCTCAATACTACAAAAACAAAGCACAAACAAAAAAGGCCCACGAAACAACAGCAAGAAGAAAGCATACTCCAATGAGAGCTATCTTCCCAGCAGGCCAGAAGAGAGTGAGCCCCAGCTTGCCTACTACTGAATGAAGTATTTGGAAATGGCCACACAGGTACCTCTTTCAAGGAATTTGGCTGGCTCTGGTTAATCACTCATTATAAAAGCAACAACAAAGAGACCTGAGAGATGAAGACTGGCGTTCAGGGGTTTATTCTGTAAGGAGGGAGCCAAAACACCTTTACCGAGTGTGTCCCCCAAAGAACAGCCACGCCAGGCGGTGTCTTAGGAGAGGAGAGTTTGGGAGCGGTACCTTCAGGGGGCTGGATGTGAGGGTTGGGAAGCTAAGGAATTGAGCTGCGGCACTAGGCTTGGCTTTGAAATAGAGCAAAGTGATGTGGCCTGCAGGAAAAGGCCTTCTGTGATACACTGTGTGTGCTCTTTGTATGTGCGAAGTATCAAGGTCTTTGTTATGTAAAGAGTTTGGACAAGTCAAGAAGAGGGGGAAAGTACACTAATCTAACAATTGTCAAAAGCAGGATAATGTAATCTACAGCCAGGACCGGCTTTAGGGGACAGCCTCCGGATAGGTTCCCGGACAGCCCTATGATCAGCCCAAGAGCAGGGCTTCTGTGTGTCATTCTGAAATTCCAAGTGATTTGGCCTTGAGCCAGCCAATTGTGTAGCAGGCAACTCTGTGATCAGTGAGAAAAGGCAGACAGCATGCGTTTTCCAGCAAGAAAACTCCGTTTGTGTTTAAGCTAAATCAGCAGATTCCAACAAGTTTGTGAAGGTTGCTGATGGGTGTCTATGAAGCTGGTCAAGGGCTATGGATGTAGGTAAGGTAACAGGCAATAGAAAGCTGCCGGGGCTCAGCATCCTCTTCTGCTTCCTCCATTAGGCAGGGATGGAGGCAAACATTCCCTGGCCCACAGCTGGCCCTGCTTCTTGTGCGTTGACTCCATTTCCCTTGATCACATCTTCCTCTGAGATCTCCGGGGAAGTCCTTCTGTTTTTCCTCCCATACCCTGAAGTGTTTGGACTTTTTTTTCCTGAAGATGTGGCACCGTAGTCTCTAGGTTTTTTGTTTTTTTTTTTTGGGGGGGGTGTTGGTCGTGGGGCCTGAACTCTGGGCCTGGGCGCTGTCCCTCAGCTCTTCAGCTCAAGGCTAGCACTCTACCACTTGAGCCACCTTCCCAGCCCTAATCCCTAGTCTCAGTTTTACAGCTAGGAGGCAGCCTTGCCTTCCTTCCTGTGGAGCCTCACCACTGGGAACATCCAACTCTGGGGTCCAATGGTACTCAAGATACTTCCCCTCCCTCCTTCCCCCCCCCTGCCCCAACTGCCCCCCTCACCAAAATCAGGCCTGATGTTTCCAATGAGATTATCTCCTTTATCTTTGAAATTAAGACTTTGCAGAAATATATTGCAATGTCAAGAGTCTTCATATATCAAGTGACAGAAAATGAACTGAAAAATAAATAAATTTAGGAAGGAAAATTTGTTGACAATGGGGAAACTCAAGATAAGAATCAGAACACACACACACACACAGATTCTAAGATTCTTTTACAGTCGCACAAACTTGCAAAGACCCTACCTGTCCAATAGCTAGGGGAATTTTGAGTTCACTGCTGAATATCTATATTGGCAAATAGCATACAGTTATTAGGCATTAAGTTTTCAGAGAATAATAATAGCTCATAATAATGATGAGAGCTAATGTTCCAACACTTATTGAGTGCCTGCTGTGTGCGAGGCACGCTTCTAAATGCTTTGCCCAAAATAACTCCTTCGATTTAGGATTTTTAGGATGTGACAAACTGTTCGCACTATCTTACTCAGTGGGGAGAAATTAAAGACAGACAGCAGAATTGCTTTTAGACAGTGATTCTAGGTCTTTTTGTTAGATACATATAGATAAAATAAACCAATATATTAATTGTATCATCGAGATCAGACCTGGATTGTGAGAGATGTTTTTGTATTCTGTATTTTACAAATGATCATGAATATAAAGTCTATTCTTTTTGTGGTTACTAGAAAGCAGAATACTGTTGGGATGGAGGTGGGAGGAACAGTTATTTGGTTTGCTTTGAGATGAAGCTGAAAAGGAGAAAACAGAAATAAGTGAATCTAGGATTTGTGCTTAAAGCAGAGTCTCCCAAATAAAGCCCAGTTGGTAGTGTGTGTGAGCATGTGTGCATGCATGTGTGTGTGTATGTGTGTGTGTGTGTGTGTGTGCATGGCCTGGGGCTTGGATTCAGGTCCTGAGTGCTATCCCTGCGTGTTTTTGCTCCAAGCTGGCACTCTACCACTTGAACCATAGCTCTACTTCTAGCTTCTTGATGGTTAACTGGAGCTATGAGTCTCATAGATTCTCCTGCCTAGGCTAGCTTTGAACTATGTTCCTTAGGTCTCAGCCTCCTGAGTAGTGAGGATTTTTAGCAGTGAGCTACCAATGCCTGATTCTTGAGCTCTGTTTTGAGTACAAAGGCAGCATGGATATTGCACCTCATCCTCTGCCTTGGATACATCTCCCTCCCCCATATTCCTGAGTGAATAAACCACACTACACAGTCATTACAATGTAAGTTATGCCTCCTCAGAAGAGGGGGGGGGGAATTCACTTCTTCTGAGCTGAACCTTTTCACAAACAAAGATGCACCTGTCATTCATTCATGGATAAAAAAAAATGCCAGGGCTTTGTTTTTTGAGATAGCACCCAGCGCAGAGGAGAGCTCTCCTGCTCAGTCACAGTGCCTAGCATGACCAGTGGCTGGAACATTCTGGAATGTGTGTTGATGGCCTAGCACATGGGACAAGCCTGCTTCACCCCTTGATCATTTCAATAGTTGAATCAGTCAGCGCAGTAAACCACACAAAGAGAAGTACTAAGTACTAAACACTCCAAACACTATTTAGTACTAAATACCCCCGAACACCATTCCTGCAATTTCCTGTCCCCAGCTTTCTTGTTTTCTCTGGCCCCCATAACTTTGCCTTGTGTCTCTAAAGCCATCTCTGAGGATTTTTGCTCTCAGACATTCTTGTTTACATGGAACAAAATCGCATATGATAAGCACCACGTGTTTGAATCAGCTGTCTGCTTCTAATTCTTAACAGAACAGATCGAAACAGAAAGCCCTGGGAGGCAGGGCAGGCAGGCGGCTCTGTTCTGCCCTGGCCTTGAACTTGGGGTGATCTCTTACCTTGTCCTGATTCCCGCTGCCTACAAACACGAAGTCTCCTTCAAATAGCTGTCTTGGAGTAGTTAAGTAAAGGAAGGCTTTTTTCCAGCACCTGGCACCCTGCCCTGACACAAAGACAGTACTCACTGAATGTTTATTGAATTTTAAAATAATTATGATTGATAGCCACTAGCATTATCGTTTTGAATACTATCCCTAAAAGCCCTAAACTCAAGCGCTTCTTGTTATTGTGGATTCCGAGCATTCTTCCTTCCTATTCAGTTCCTAGCTGGGAGCAGAGATGGGAGGCTCTATTACCCCCCCAACACACCCCTCCCCAACCCCCCAACTTCTCTGGGGATGCTGGGGGTCTCATGCTATTCCCTTGCTGGATAGAAGTGCTGTTGGTCCTTACAGGAGAGTGGAGGGATGCCGAAGTTGGGGTTCCCAGTCATGTGAACCCCACTGGCTTTGGGCTCCTGAACCCATTTCAGTTACCCTGTTTAACAACAGCAATCAAAGCAATTGTCTGTGTTGAAGGGATGGGATAAATATTGCGAAGAGGCAAATACACAAATGTTTTCACAAACTCCAGCACAGTGGTTTTTTTTCTTTAAACATAATACAGAAAGGACAGAAATATTTTACTTGACTGCGTCAAGGTGGATGTAGAAGCCCTAAATCTGTCCCTACCTTTCCCCTACATTGCTCTTAGTGAAAGCATGCCTTTGTCATCCCCGATTAGAGAATGGATTTATCAGTAAATCCTGACCTAATCTAATGAATTCAGTTGTAGGTTCATAATCATTGAGAGAGATTCTCCATGTTCATGTCTCCCTGCTCGCAACTTGTGAGACAGTTGTGGAAGAGCCGCTCCATCCGTAGGCTCTACGCTGTCTTCTTTGAAGAAACTGGAAAGATAAATTCAAGGTTTAGGGGGTTGGTTCTGGTTTCTGCCCTTCCTGTGGTCACACTGATGAGGTGGGCGCCTGGGTTGCTCCTGAGGGCTGTGTGTGTGTGTGTGTGTGTGTGTGCATCGCGGGCTGGCCACCAGCCCTAGGTCCTCACCAGTCCTCACCACTGCAGGGCTGTGCTCCAGATACGCCACGCCGTATTTGTGAACAGACCCTCCCCACCCCCAAAAGGTATTCTTGTCATTCTATTAATCCGGGCTCAATCACCATATGGCAGCGTGATGTCAATTACATCCTTGCCACCAGCCTCCTTCAGAACAAGGAGACCATCTTCCCAGCCAAAGGCGCACCCGGTCACAAAGGCGCCCCGATAATGGGCTCTCGGCCCTCCCCTCCGTGACATGCACGTTCCCTAATTATTTCATCAGCCCATTCTTGGTGGCGCTCAATAGGTTAAGTGTTCAGAAGAGGTTGGTAGATTTGTTTTCTTTTCTTTCGCCTCTGTGCAATATGCAATATGCAGAATTGGCCAGGAGCAGCCAGAGGCTTTGGTAGTACTTGTTGTTGTTGTTTAGTCGGTGATCGTGACACATGCACAGCTCAGGGCCTGCTGAAATCAAACACTGAACTTCACTTACAGCAAGGCAAAGTGCTTATCTTTATTTCCGAGGCCCCCAACGCACATACCTTGTCTCAGTTTTAGAGCGGATGGAGGTATAAAAGTGTACACTCCTTCCTAGGTGTGTAAAAGAACCACCCATGAATTACATTGGCACCTCATGTCAAAACACAATTGTAATTGTGTAGCACAATAGTTCATAAATCAGAAAATGGTTTTTTTTTTTAAACCAACTCATTGTATTTCCTAAGCTTCAGAAGGCATTTTCTGGGTTAGCTATTTTTTTTCCCTGTGATAAGCCTGCCTGCCTATTTTTTTCTTCCTGATTTCCGTATTTTCCAATAATTATTAGGCATTCTTATCTCCCAGGCAGACATCTCTGATACAGACGCTGGCGATGGTTAGCCGTGGCTGTGATTCTTGTGAATTACTACATTTTCAAATCTTGTGTTAAAACATGTTACCAACGCTCCCCCAAGTCAGCAGATGGCTTCAAGAAAGGCTCGTTTTAATTTTTTAAGTACATAAGTATAATAATTCCACACGGATGTATGCACAGAACAATAAAGCGTGCTTGTTGAACGATTAGACCCACGGCCTCACGTGAGTACCTGTGCGGGTGATTTCACAGGCTGAGATGGAACTTACATCTCTGTGCTCAAAATCAACAATCGAAATGGCTAGGTCAAAAAAATAATGATCATTAAAAGCCACAGTAGCAAAAAATTAAAACACACACACACACACACACACACACACACACACACACCACCCACCAAACAAATAAATAAACAGCAACTGAGGAGGGGCTAAAGCCTCCTTGGCCAGGATGGAAAAGTTTGTGAAAGCCATTTAATAGAACTGAATATCAAAACATTTTAACTTTCGCAAAGTTTCAACATTAAACAATTAGGATGAAGCATAATTAGACGGCACATTGTCGAGGATGGTCACTTTTTTGTATGTCATGTGGCTTTAAAAACAAGTCAGATAAATGATGATGCCATTAAAACTGAACTAATTAAAGAAAGCTTCTTTTAAGAACTCATTAACTGCAACCTCATTTGCATAATGATGCATATTAATTAAGTTTTAATGAATCTGAATTTGCACCAAGCCTATTCATGTTGGCTTTGAAACAAATTGAACAAATTAGTTAAAAGCTTTTTGGAATCTACTTTTCACACCAAACAGGATACGAATGCAATCATCTCGACCAAAAAAAAAAAGAAAAAAGAAAAAAAGAAAAGGAAAAAAAAGAAATATTTTTTCCTTTAATTGAATTCAAAGAGATGCAGGCCCATCTATTAATTACTTTTAAATGCAATCATTTTCACCTTTTTCTTTGGAAAAAATCAACAAAATTACTTATTCTTGAATGAGAAATATTATAAATGTAGGTTGTGTCAAAAATCATTACAGCCAATTTATTGGCAATAACTTGGAGATATTTGACTTTAGGGTACATTTAGTTTATTCAATGGCAGGATTAAAAATTGAGGAGGTAATTTCTGAGGATTCTGAACCTGTGCCGTGAAGCAAATAAAATTGAGATGTGTGGAAGAGGCAGGTCCTATGTTTCTGGGACACAGGCAACAATGGTACATGATTGTTGTCACTTCATTTCTGAATCTGATTTTATTCCATCATAAATCTAAGGAGCAGGGGGGAAAAATTAAACATTTACACAACATGTGTTCTTCTCCTCGGATTTGTGAGAGTACTAATTTTTTTTAGTACATACAAGAAGCAGAATTCGATTTTAACAAGTTTGTGTTCTGCTCATAATAAAAACAAGAATTACAGCAGTCCTGCTATTGATTTGCTATATTCCATTGTCTCTTCATCAAGAATGAAGAGATTTATGTAATTACCGCTCCATCTTTTGTTGTTTGAAAAAGCACTTTTTTTTTGAAAGTCAGCATATACAAAGGATGGAAATGCTTTTATTGTTAAGATTACAAGATCATTTCTTTCTCCCCACCCCTTGTTAAACTGTTTTCCCCCATAGGTGCTTTGAAGAGGTCGACAATTAAGATGATGCTGTGCGCTGGAAATGCTCATTGTAAAAAAATGTATTTACAGGTATTCTTTCGCAGTATTTTTTAACCCATTTATCCCTTCATCTTCTTCCCTTCCATTCCTCTGTCTGTTTCAGTTTCAAGAGAAGCCACTGTCTGCACAGGAGGGAATTCTTCTCAGCAAAGTGCTGTGAGTGCCTTTTAAAAGCAAAATAGCAACACTGTAGATTATTCTCTCCTAATGACTTTGCTCTCTTGAAATTTATTTGAGTGTGGGTCAGTGATCACCTTGCACTCGGCAGAAAAATGAAACGAAAACTATCTCTTAGTTGCTCTACCTCACCCTGGCCCCGGATAGAAGCTTGCATCTTATTTAAACTATCTGCTCCATGCAGGGTTTTGCTTAAGAAGTGCTTTTCCATTTTTGATGCAAAGTCCAATTGCACTGTAAAATCCAGACAGTTTGCTGACCGCTATTTGGATTCCATTTTTGTTGTTGTTGTTTTGCAGAAGAATATAGGAAACTCTATCCAACAAGGACAAGGATTTACCGTTGAGCAAAACAGGAAACTAACAGTTTTAACCAATGCCAAATCGCAAATCATATTTGGAGTGACTGAAAAAAAAACCCCACACAATCTCCTCCCCAATTTAATTAGAATAATTCTGTGCATCTTTTCCTATGACGTAGTTGGGTTACAATCGGCCCAGTGGTAATCTTGGGCAGGGAGGAAAGCGCAAGGGGGTCTGCTGAGAGCAGTCTCTGCTGAGATCCGTGTGTCGTGATTCCTTTGGCTTTGAACGAAATACTATCCTGTATTTCCCCCTTGCATTTCCATTCTACCTTTTGAGCATGTTGTCGTCTGAAAGCGAAGGAAGCTGTAGAGCATTTTCAACCCTTGGGAAAGTCCACAAGGAGCCAAGTAGTCTGCTTCATTCCCAGTGGACATGGGATGTCTTTTCATGAGGTTTAGGATCCTGGGGTGCTAGGAAACCCAGGCACCTCCGTGAAAGCCTATAATTAAAATAATAATAAAGGCAGTTGGAATCATCCGGGATGGCCTGCTGCAGGGGCCGTCTCTACTGCCCCCTAGCCTGAAGACTGTGGGGTAGGGATTAGGAGGGGGTGGGGAGGAGAGGAGGAGAAAAGCCACTGCGTTACCTTCCCGGCTCTTAACACCACATCCATTTTTAATTAAAAAAAAATAAAATGAAACCTCAAAACCAAATAAAATAGGGGCCTGGGCAGGGCGGGGCGGCGGGGGGTGGGTGGGAAGGATTGTAATGACTGGGTCTCCCCGGTCTCCACGGCCAAAGGGTGTCTAGTCAAATCCATTTCCTTCCAGAAGTCTTTAGTAAAGGTAGTCTTTCAAAAAAAAAAAAGTGCAAATTTTGCGTGGAGAATTGGCTTCTTTGGGGAAAAATGTTGACAGAAAGAGCCTTCCTTGGGGGAGGTCAGGAGTCACTGGGATTCAACTAGACAAGCTGGTGGCCAAGGCAAGCAGATGTTCTGTAATTAGGAGAGACGTGAATGACAAGACAGGAGAGGTACGGTACACGGGCGGGCGGCCCAACGCAGCTGCTGCTCCCGCTCCCCTGTCACGGCTATGCACAAGTCAGACCAGCCCCGGAGAGGCTGGCGGCGCCGTGACAATTAGGGGAAAAAAGGGTATTTGATTCAAAGAAGTCATATATGGCACATGGCCATCCGCCCTACCCCTTTGCCCCCATCCAGCTCCCCCCTCCCCTCACCCCCAGATAAAGAGGGGCTGGGATTTGACCTGGTTGAAGTGAGCCACAGCCCAGGTGACTTCAAAAGTGGGAGATGACCATTTCAGCCATATTCTTCTTCTTCCTGTGATTGCTTTTGTTGTTATTATGTGGGTGATGTGGAGAGCAAGTCTTTTCCGCAGGCGGGGTGGGCTGATCTCCTCTGGACCTGTTTCCACACCTAAGCAGGGTACTAAGTCTGCTTCCTTAATCACCTAAGGATCTCTCTATCTCCCAGTGCTGGACCCTCAGAGTTTCTTCCAGAACCTTCCACAGTGCCTCCCTCTCTTCCCAGTTTTCCTTTCTTCCTCCGCCTTGAGCCCTCCCTCGGGACAGGCGAGGCTGGTTCCCTGGATACCTCCAGAACTTCAGCAGACTGTGTGAGGCTCCTGAGTGGTATCTCTGTGTCACCTCTGGCTCTACAGCATCGTGACACCCCCCCGCCCCCCTTCCTCACCCAGCACGGTGGCAGGTGCCGGGGTCCCCTGGGCCGATGCATTTGTGAGCGTGAAGGGCTGGTCCGAGCAGGAGGCGCTGCGTTCCTGCAAGGCGTGAGTGTGGATGGCAAGCTCTCCATCTTCCTGGGCTTAGATAACGCACACAGGGGTCCCTGGGGCCAAACAGCCAGCCGCCCTCCAAAAGGTAACGCCCGAACCCTCAGGGCAGGTGAGGCAGGTGGAGCCCGTGGTGCCAGCAGGAGGCAGTGTCGCCCGGTGGAAAGGATGCTGGGCGGACTCCAGGGCCTGGAGGCCCCCCCAACCCCCCCATCCCCACTTCCCTGAGATCTGGAGGCAGTGGGGAGGCTGGGACCGCACGTGGCGTGGCTCTATTTCTCCAAACGTGATCCTGGGTGCTACAGACCACAGAGGGCTGTGCTATGCACACAGAGGTTGCTAGGTGCTGGAGATTCTGCAGTCTCCAAAGCCTCCTGATGCTGAGAAAGGCTAAGGAGTTGGGGTGGGGGGCAGGGGGGGGACACCGGAGCCAGCTGCCTGGCCTTTGTGGCTGCAGTGAACACTGGCTTGTTTCTTCTGTTTTTTGGGGGGAGCAGGGGGAGCAGATGGTTTGAGCCACACTTACAGGTGAAAGCATGAGACTCAGAGAAGTCAAGCAAGGCCCCCGGAGGCGTCCAGCCGATCGGTGGGGTCGGGCAGCCCACCCCCCTCCCCGTAAACAGTCATCTGTCTCCGTCCCTCGGCGGTGTGCGGCTGGGATGCTGGACCTGTCTTCAGAGAGAGGAATAAAGAATCCTTGAGACACATTTCCACACAAAGAAGACGCTTGACCTGCATTCCCCACCATCTCAGCCTCTTCCTCTCTGCTCCCTCGGTCCCCTGTCCTCACCTCTCAACTCCTCCCTGGACTCCTTGCCCGGTCCCTTGCCCCCACTTCACCCAAGTCTCCGTCTCTCTCTCCCTTGATTTCTAATTTCCAAGCCTGCCAGCTATTACAAAAACATAATAGCGGTTACACTTGTCTGTGGCAATACAGCTGCCTGGCTTATTGCTTTGTAAAGTACTTGGGGAGGCTTGAAAATGAGAGGTGTTATGCAAAATGAAAATCGATTCTAATTCTAAATAAACATCATTGCTTCAAGTTTCCTTTGGATTGCATTGTTTCGTGAAAAAAGAGAGTGGATCAGAATTTCTGCTCTGCCTGTTCAGAAGTCATATTTGGGGAGGTCGGGGACTTGGAGCTGGTCAGGGCAGGGCAACGTCCGAAGCAAATCTTTACATCTCCTCTAATAGGATTGACATAATAGATCCATCAGATTCAACGTAATTGTGTATACAGATTATATACACTCTACATAACATATGCTATTATATTTAATTGCACTTGGTAAGCTGTGTCTTTGTTCATTATTTCTGAAGGAAGGTGATTTTGATCTGCAGGAAAGATAGAGGCTACTTTTAGTGTCTGTTCAAGTGATGAGTGAGTAGCTACAACTGATTCCTCAGAGATGTGTCTCCATCAGCCACCGTCATCCAGAAATGGAAAAAATAAAAAGAGAGAGAGAAAAAAGAAAACTTTTCCCAGCAGAAAAATTCCATCTTCAGGGGAGGAAAAGATTCCTCCTCTTCTGTGGGTAGGATAATTTATAAGGACGTGTACGCTACAAAAATGGAAGTTTGAATCATGTCGGTGGAAAGACTCATCTTTCCAAATCAGAAATGTCATAAAAGTTAAAATGCCATCAGACTGTGTTCCCTAAGAAGGAAATTATTTTCTTTTCATTGAGAACACTGGAGGACATAATATACTTCTTGAAATTCGAGTTTTCATAGCAAATGCGATTTATCTCTCTCCTGGATGGTTTGTCTTCTCTGTAAGAATAGGTGACTAGATATTATATCTATTTTATATATATTCTCCCACACACACAAAAATATCTTCCAAATGCTTACTTCTTTAAACACATTTGTGCAGTATAGGAAAAATGAACAATTTTATCCCTGGGAATGTGTCTTTGAAAAGTTCCAGCCCTGGGAAGACCCAATGAGGTAGTTGAATTTGCTGTGATAACTCAATCATAAATCCATTTGCATCTATGCAAAAGACGAGCAGGCCGGTGGGACTCCTGATCTCGGTTAATTCCCCCCCCCATCTTTCAAGTTTATGTCTGGTTAAGTGATTGGGCGGCGCTGGTAGTGTGAGCCTGGTACATGCTCGCGATTTGAATAACAAAATCAAGGTGACAGTGTTTGAATCTGAAGGTGTGGCTGGTACCTGAGACTTTCCTTCTCTCACAGAACCACCATATTCTATTCCCTCCCCCTACCCTTTACAAAGCTCTCCATGTCCTGTCAATCATGCCTGAGCCTGGGAGCTAGGAGACAAAATAGCTGGCTGGCGTTGGACGTATGGTGGGCATGATGTAGACAGAACCCTGATTTGGGAGGAAGAATCAGGGGCACTAGCCTTGGGCGCAATGCTGTTAGCCCTCAGTGAAGGGACAGGACATGTGGCATCCCTGCAGCAAATAAGAGCCTGTCTGTTCCTGCTCTTTTTCCGCATGGCGTCTCCATTTTTAGGAACAAGTTCTCAATTTTTTTTTAGCTAGACATGTTGCTCCCAGAGTACCAAACAGTATTTGCCAGCCTTTAAAAAATTTTCCCCTTAACACATCTTGCCAATGACATGTGAGGAGACAAATAGAAAAGACACTTACAGGACATCGACTCAAAAGAAGAAGAAATGAGCTCCCCGTGTTTCTTTTATGACCTGGAGTTCTGCTGCGATGGCTAGTGTTCCAGCAGCCATGGTGGCCAACCAAGGTCACACGACATCAACAATGAAGGTATAAATTAGCAAGAGCTGGCATCTCTGATGGCCTTGTGCTTGGCTTGCTGGGGGGCTTGCTTACACAAGAGATGTCACCTTTACCTGTGTGTAGCTCTGTAGTTGACAGTTTGTGTCTAGTGGCTGAACACAATCCTGATTAGCATCGAGTACACATTCCAAGTCTTCAATGCTAATTTCAAGTTGTTCTTTCTTCTTGAAGTCACCTGGAGTTTGCGCTACCCAATTCTCCTCTTGCAGGAACATTAGCTCTTTCCTGTTGCTCCTGCTAGCTAAGGAAGTGGAGATGTGGAAGGGCAAGATTAAATATATACATATACATACATATATAGTATCTTTAAGTCATAGTACGAAGGAGTTGCCATTTAACAAAGCAGTTATGAATACACTTTATCTTGATCAAGGTCACCCCTTTGAACATTCTCACCCCTCCCTTCCCTCTTCTTAATTTTGTAGGATATACATAGGATTCCTGTCTGCATTAGCCCCCTCTTCTCCTCTTCATTCGTCCACCCCTTCCCCCTTGGGCCTGCCTTTGGAGCACTCACTTCCTGATGTTTTATTTTGCTGACTTTGACTTTGGTTTTCTGAGAAATCACACTGAGATTTTCCTTGGATCTACCGCATTTCAGTTAATAAATTTGTGTACACAAATTTACTTATGAGTTTGTTAGCCAAATCTAGCTTCCACATATGAGGGAAACATGGATTTCTTGTCTCTTGGGGCCTGACTTTTTTCACCTAACATAATTTTTTCCAAGTCTTTCCAGTTATTTACAAATGGTACAGTATAATTCTTTCTAATGGATGAGTAAAATTCCACTGTGTATATATACAGCATTTTCTTAATTCATTCATCCATTGAGAACCATCTGGGCTGATTCCATACCTTGGCTATAATGAATAGTGCTGCAAGAAATATGGTTGTGTTGGTGGCTTCACCGTATCCTGGTTTGTAATTTGGGATAAATGTCCAGGAGTGGAATTGCTGGATCATAGGGAAGAACAGGATTTGGCACAGCTACACAGCTCACAAATAGAGCTAGATGCTGAGTCCCCACACCACATCTCTCCTGAGTGCTCAGGGAGGGACTTTGCTTTCTTAAAATGACACTGTTTCTGTAGTTTCTCCCCCAGTTGTAATTGTTACACACCTATTGCAGACATTTTGGCAACATGCCTAATTGAATAGAGAAAATAACATCATCTCTAATATCGCAGACTGGTCACCGTTAACACACCACTGTTTTGCTTGCTCTGAGTTACGTAGAAGCAGTTGTTGCAATGGTATTTCATGCAATAATAACTGGCATTTGTAACTTGTGTTCTGCATGGTGATATTGTTCTACGTGTTTTATGGAAAGGATTTCATGTCCTTCACACTTTGGTCTCTAATTTGGGCCTTGATACTCTTCCCAGTTACAGAGAGGGAGAGAGAGAGAGGGAGAGAGAGACAGAGAGAGAGAGAGAGGAGGGAGAGAGATATGGAGAGAGAGTGAGAGGAGGGAGTGAGGGAAGGAGGGGGGGAGAGAGAGAGAGAGAGAGAGAGAGAGAGAGAGAGAGAGAGAGAGAAAGGAAGCAATGGGCTGATCTTTCCGGCAGCGACTACAGCATGTTGAGGAGTGGCTGGAAGCGCTTGGCCTCCTAGGATTAGACTCCGTGACTTCTCATTGGTGCATCTGTGAATTTGAAACGCACATCACCTTCAGATCAGCTTCAGCATCGATTCTGCTCCCTGGAGCCCCAGCTCCCAGCCGTGCCTCACTACTGGTCATTTGTGCCATTTCTGCCGTCTTACCAACCAGCCTGGGAGCATATCTGGATATCTAAACAAAGGATTACTTCCTTTGGAAAAACTCCAAGAAATAAAATGATGAATGAGAGGACGCGCACTTTTGTTTTTTAATGAGTTATTATTATTTTTCCACAGCTAAACTATCTTGAACAGCTCAGACCGACAGAGCCCTGATGAGGACAGATTTCTCCAGCCCCATGGGCTCATTCCACAACTGCCGATGGAGGCCCGAGGTGAGGGAGACGCCTCCCACAAACACGGCTCCCCAAGAACTCTGCCCCCTGCTTTGTTCTGCTCCTGTAATATCTGACCTTCTAGCGGTTTCTGTCTGTCTGCTGTCTGTCTTCCATGAAGCAGTTGTTGGCTGAGCCACCTCCGGCCATCTTCCTGTTGGAGTCCCAGGTCCTCATTCACAAGGAAACTTCGTCCTTCTCTGGGCATGATGGCCCCGTGCCATGTGTTCCCAGAGAAGCCCCTCCCCAAGCACTCACTTTCTCCTTTGTCCCTTGCCTGAATTTGCCAGCCACTTCCACTGCCCCCTGCTCCCCTACCCCTTCCACCCATCCTCCCCAGCCAGACCCCCACCTCCGGCCTTCCTTTCTGAGCCGTTGCACGCAATGCAAGTTCCTGTGGTAACAGCGATGCTGGGTGCTGATCGGAGGGTCAAGGGCTTGTGGAATTCCAGAAATCAAGGAAGGGGTAAGACACAGCCTACCCTCACGGGGATCGAAGGAGGGGGAAGAGGAAATAAAGCCATTTGCAACACATGCAGCAGGTGTGGTAAGAGACCGGCCCAGAGTCTTTCTCCTTCCTTCCATTCTCCCATTGCTTTCAACGGCTTAGCAATCTATCTACTCATCCAACGGACACTAACTTACTGAACAGCTAAAGAGGTACTGGAGATGACCTAGAAATATGGAGACAGAGTGGGATTTGTGGTGTAGTCTTCGGACTCCTGTTGCGATGATGACGATGTTGACGATGATGGTGGTGATGGTTCTGTCTGGCACAGGAACTGTTACAGCCCTTTCGAATCTTCCCACCACACCAGGAAGCAGATTGGCTTTTCACTCTGGTCTCTATCCAGTTGGAGTCCAGTAGACTCCTCCGTAGGCTGGAAGCCCACGCTGGGCTCATTAATCAAATATTCTGGTTAATAGAGAATTCTCATGCATTGACATGCATGAATTGCCACTTTCCAAAGAATTGTAATACAACAAAAAATACACCCGAACTACACAGCTCGTAATTGAATCTGCTTTCAGTGTGACAAGTCACCTGAAGGGCTGTGGTTAGGAGGCATCAAGCTTGAAATACCACCTGCACCCAGAGAATCAGCTTCTTACTGAGCTGCTGGCTTTGCAAACTCAAACCCTCTACAGACAAGAATATGCCTATCCTAACCAAAGCCACTATGTTAATAAGGTAAAAGCTTCTAACTCGGAATGGCAAGCTGAAGATGACCTCAGTGTTAGTTTTCAAATAACGTGAAAGACCTTCTGCATGTGTTCAGGGGTGTTTGGAAGATGTGTGTGTGAAGGGGGAGAGAATCCTTCAAGGTCATTTTCATTTTTATTATTTTGTGGTCCCGGGGATTGAACCCCAGACCTCCTGCTTAGCACTTGCTAAGCAAGTGCCCTATACCTTCAACCATGTCCCCACCCCCTCCAGTTCTTAGCTTTTAGTTTTTGACCTAGGGTCTCACTAATTTTGCCTAGGCAGGGTTCAAAATGCAATCCTGCCTCTAGTTCCTGAAGAGCTGGGACTACAGATGTGTGTCACCATGCTGGCTGCCCCTGCTCCTGCTATTGCTACTGCTGCTGCTCCTCCTCCACCTTCCCTTCCTCTTCATCCTGCTACTCCTCCTCCTTCTCCACCTGCTTCTCCTCCTTCTTTTCCTTCCACATTCTTCTTCTTCCTCCTTTCCCTTTCCTTCACCTTCCCTTTTCCCTTTCCCCTTTAGAGGGAAGAGCCACCTTTGACTTATAGGTTCCATTGTGAATAGCCTTTGGATATAAGTTTTGTGTTTCTGTGGAGAAATGCAGTTGACTTAGTGAAAGAGTGAACTATGCAGTGTGGCTGCCAAAACTCTGGGTCCTCAGGACTGAATCCTGGCAGACTGGGTATCCAGGCTACACAAGCGGGCATGGACATGCTCATGGACATGTCTCGGCTCATTCCACCAGCAACTGGCTTCCTAGGCCAGGTGGGCTTGGAGACCTCATTGCAGAATTCCCTTTGGAGGTTCCCACGCATGGACATCTAGTAAAGCCTCTGACAACTTCCCTCTGCTCTGAGTTTCTCTGGGCATAGTGCAGTGAGAATGTTCTAACACATCTTGGATTTCTGGCTCAGACACTTCCAGTGTGGATTTCTTACCTCGCACAACAAACGAGGCCCCAGCCCCTTACTTGGGCATTTCCAAAGCTTCTCTCACTGCTTTCTTGCTCGTGCTAACGTGTAATGTGAGCGTGTTTTCATCGCTGGGTGAATTGCTTGGTATCACACCACTAAGTCCTTCGGGGGGGGGGGAAGGTAGGGGTCACCTGCGAAAACTCTTCAGGGGAAGTGTTGAGTGAGGGGTCGTACCCTGTCCCCTACCCTGTCCCCAGTACTTGATGAACCCGAATGGAAAATGAGTGGACGAGTGGGGAAATGAATGAAGTTCTTCATCTGCTCTGACTGTGGGCCTGGTCATGACAAAGACAGAAACTAAATGACGCCTGTGTTAGGTGGAGTCATCATCCTAACGCGGTCTGCCACATCAGACGCTGCCACCAGAGCATCCGCTGACTGATTTATTGTTTTTACTCCATGGTTTAGGAACTCCATGGCTTATGAGCTGGCCAGGCTGGGGGGGGGGGGCTGTGGGCTTGAGTCTGCGTCATTGGTCTGTCGTCTTTATTGGGTCAATGTCCCAAGCATGGTCTCCTGGCAGTGTCATGGGACAGGCCAAACAGGCCAGGCAACAAAGTACAACAGAGGACTTTGTGCAAGACTCATTTTCCGAGAGCCACTGTCTGATGCAGGCCATGTGGTCAAGGCCCCCATCATGGGGGTGAGGCTGGTTCCACCTGACTTGAGGGTGGCGAGAAGAGAGGCTATTTGCACAACACTTTATTGACACGTGTCTCTTTTTCAAACACACATTTATTTAAATTTAGCCAAGGAAGAGCCAAAGACAGGTTCTAAGCTTCCCAGTAGGCAAAGGAAAAAAGGAAAGATGGCTAGACATGAGAGATCTAGTGATGTGCAGATACAGATAAAGGAGCTGAACTAGCTTCCACTTCCTGAAGGTTCTAGAGAGACAAGCCACCAGCCGTCATTCTGGCTCATGATTGGTGTTGCTTTCTGAGGACCAGCATGCCTTGCCCAGGGCTGGCTGCTGCTTCCCCAGCCCCTCTCTCCATACACCTCGACTTCCATCTCTGGGAGCTGCGTCAAATGCTTCCATGCTATGTACAATCCAGGGAGTACCACTGAGACTAGGAATTCTACCCCAGGACCAGGCTGGAACTCTATCATTCGACCAAGCCCAAGATGCATGGACGCCATTGTGTGAGGCAACTGAAGCTCAGGCCCCTTTAGAGAACAGCATGGGGCAGACAGTGAGATGAAGGCTCACTGATCTCTACTGCAGACGTGCTCAGCAACTGGAGTCTGATGTATAGAACTGTGGGCAGAAGGGTATAGAATTATCTGAAGAAATGGCCCAGCATCCTAGTGTGAAGCTGCACTGGGTGGTGTGCGCCCGAGGCACTGTGGGTGAGGCTGGGGGCTCCTGGTCTGGCCTGGGGGTACAGCCTCTGAGGAGGTCAGAGCCACAGAGAGATGGGGCCCTGGGTGCGGCACTGCAGGGTGGGCCTCATCCACGCCCCTCAGTAACAGTGGCGGGTGATGCGCAGAGCTGGGAGAGAGAGCCCTGTCCGTCCCTCCATCAAACACTTCCGGTCTTCTTTCAGAGACACCTGTGATTGTCCCTGATCAACTTTTTTTCATCCCATTTCTAAGATGCCCTTTAAAGATGAGATAAAGGCGAACTCACCAGCATGCCACACAGATACCTGCAGAGTGTGTGCTAGGAGCAAGCCCTGGCAGAATGGCTCGTCCTGGCCCGAGGAAACTCCGGGCAGCTTTCCAGCCTTTCCTCTCCCGGTTAGGAAAGGGCCACCACTGGGTCCTTTTGCTTTTTTACTATTGCAGCCAGCACAAGCCCAGATACTACCCTGACTGCCATTTCCAGAATTTGTTATTGGCTGATAGGAAGTGAACTCCTGGTACAGGGGGCGGGACTTCCTCTCGTCTCTCCCCACCCTCCCCTAGGATTATCTCCTTTTAATTCACCTCCCTCTCCAGCCAGGACTGAGTAAACTAGGAGGTCAAGTGTTATATAAGTTTATACCGGCAGCGGGCTTGTATGACCCGGGGAAAGTCGTATAGCCTTCTGAGACTTCAGTTCCTTCTTAATGAGGGTGGAATTGTGGGATTGCTATGGTGCAGAGGTGGAAGGAGGCTTACACAGAACCTGGTGTAGGGCAAAGGACTCAGCAGGTGTGAGCTCCAAGCTGGTGTGAGTCCTAAGCCAGTGAGAGCCCTCCTCATGCCTCCAGAACCTTCTGATCCTGGAATTGCCCACTTACCTGCAGAAAAAGGTTCCTTCCACAACACTTGCTGTCGTGGGCCTTCTTGCTGTGTCCCCCTGCCTGTGTACTCATCATGACCTTCTTCCCAGTGGCCTCCTACAGACGGGTGGCAGACTGTGCTGGTTGTCAATTTGCTGTCCAAAGTCATTCGTTCACCTTTCTTACAAACTCACTTCCCCAGCCTCTCTGACAGGGAGGAGTGTCCGTGGGGCAGAGTTGCTGCCAGGGTAGGCAGAAGCCCTGGCACACTGTCCCTTCTGCTACCTTCCCCACCCCTCTTTTTCTGTCTAGAACATAGAGGTAACGCAGCCTTCTTGCAACCAAGAGGCACGTGCACGCAAACCGAAACTCAGGCACTGAGAACGGGCTAGATGTGTGGATGGAAGGAAGGCAGAAGAATGCCATCGAAGAAGTGATAACTCAATGTCTTATACCTGGGGAACCTATTGGCAGACTGTGTCCCAGTTTCTATAAATCAGAAGCTGATTGTATTTCTGACCGATACCAATGTTTATCGATCTTTATAGATGAGATTGTCAATATCTGTTGATATTTCTGCCACTCCAACTGGCCTGTGAGAGGCTGGAGGGCAGAAAACATCTCTGTCCTCGGCACAGAGTAGGTACTGAGTTGATGCGATTTGTCAAAAGAGTCGGACTGCTGGCCATCAGGGTTTATGGCGATGTAAATCCGTGTTTCTACACAATGCTGCTCTCACCTCCCTTCCCCTCCCATTCTCTCCTCTTAGTCGCTCTATCTCCCTCTCTCTCTTCTCAGAAATGAATTCTTTTTCCGTCTTGGTGAAATGTTCTGAAAGGGAGGATTTACTAAGTAGACACACACATATATAATACATGTTATGTAATATATAAAGTCTTGGTTTGCTCATTCACAGCAAAAGAAGCGTTGCAATGCACTGGTCGCATAGTAAGCTCTCTTAGTGGGTTTGCTATCCTATAGCTACATGGCCAGCCATCCCTACTCAGCCTTTATTGGAGGAAGAACTACTCTCTATCCGCTAGTGGCCTCCAATGTAGACTCTCTCTACCCAGTGGGAACCAGAAATAAAAACCAATGCATTTCAAATGTGAGAAATAGAAAGGAAACAGGGAGAGCGCTTTCAGAGCTGGCTTCCACTGCTTTATAATTTTAGCATCGTTACTTGAATTCCATAAGAATTAAACTCTGATCTTTTCAAATGCATGTAAATTCCTGCAGAATATATATGAAAAAAAAGTCATGGTAACTGCAGAGGCAGTTCGACTCCCTTGATAAATGGGACTTCCAGACCACACTTTATTGAGTCTCTGATTTTTAATAATTTGAATCCTGCAAGATTTAATTCTGCATAATTCTGGCTGAAATCAGCTTTTGATTGAGTTGTAATGGCTCTGTTATTGTAAATATCTCTGCATGCTAATGTCGCGCTGGAATTCAATAATATTTAGATGAAATTTTTTGCCTCAAGCCTTATGGAAGCAAGATTTAGAAACCAGGAAGTTTATGTCAAAGTGACATCTATTTTGGGTAACCTGCAACAGTTTTAAATGCAATAAACGGTCATCCCAAGACATGATTTAAATAATTATGAATTCTAAATGTATATGTGTGGATCAATTATAATATGCAGAGTAACACAGCATGAATAAAATATATGAAAATTCTTAACATGTATGTCTTTATTTAACCTTGCAATATTTCCTAAAATAATTCTAGTAAAATAGCGGGGAAGAAGATGAGACCGGGACCCCAAAGCTTTATAGGTAGAGTGGGGTGTGGAGGTGGTTGGGTCTGTGAATCTTGACACCCACACTGTCTACATCAGTGAATAAAGGAGGGTGTTGGGGAGATCAACTTGTACTGGGAGACTTCGCTTCTCATGTAGCAAATTCAAATAAACAAAAGACACGATGGTTATTTCTTAGTCATCCATCTCTGGGTCGGACCAAGGACTTCTTGGATGGAGGCTGAGCCATTTCCTAGGCATTCTGAACCCTCACCCCGCGCCCCCCTCTCCCAAGCCAAAGTTTCAGATGGAAAAACACTGATTACTCCATCCTTCACTTACAGGAGAAGTGGAGGCCAGGACTCTCCCTTCCACAGGACAGAAAATAGAAGAAGAGGTAAGCTGCTGAAAGTCATCTCAGCCAGCAAGAGGAGGTTCAGCGCTGTGCTCAGAGAGCCAGACCCCTGTGTCTGTGCCGAGACTGGAGGCTGATCTCGGTCGCGTTAGCATTTCTTCCTCTGAGCACTAACTCCAAACTTGACCAGAGCCAGAGGGCCCTGAGGAAGCTGTGGCGAGGATTGTGGCTGGTCACTGGGAGACGGTGACTGTGGGGGGTGAGAGACTGGGGAAGGGCCCCATGTTCGGGACTGGAAGGCCCATGAGCGCCCCTCTTGTGGGGAGGATGGGCAGCGGGATGGACGGCCTTGGAAAGACCTGTCACCCTGGCTCCTGGCATCTGCCGGCAGATGTGGAAGGTGCCAGCTGGGGTCTTTGGGCGGGCTAGAGTACAACTCAAAACAGAGGTGGTGCAAGGAAAAGTTGTTTCATTTTTGAGCAGAATTTAGAGGAAAGATGAAGAGTCCCGGGCCATCCGTCCATCCAGTCAACAGAAAGTTTTCAGGGTTAGAAATAGGCTCGGTGCAAATGACCCCATCTGGAGATCTCCCAGCAAAGCCTGGCCTCCACATGGACCTGCAACATGTGTCTTCACAACTTCCTTCATCTTCTCTTGAAAACCCAGTAAGGTGAAGAGTGCACAGAAACGGGATGCAGTGGTTCCCACCTGTAATCCCAGCCAAGGCAGCAGTGTGGAAACGACCTTGAGAAAACAACAAAGCAACAGGAGTAAGTCAAGTACCACGACTGGCATTGCCGGATAGTTCTTTCCAAGGAGACGTTTGGCTGGCATTGTCTCAGAACATCCCGGCTCTAAGCCGCAAGAAGCTACTCCAGCAAGGAAACGGAGAGCATAGTTTTGATCGTGCACCGTGGACCACAGTGAGATTTATGGGAAACCCACACAAGTTTTGTTGTTTTATTTGCTAGCAGACCTCCAGTTTTCCCATGGATTGTCCCAGGCTTTGAGTGGATGGGCCGCTTCTGCTGATGTGTGAACTCCAGTCTTTTCTGGATCGTTTCCCTCTCTGATGATTTCTGTTTGCTCATCTGCCTAACCAGGGACCCAACCACAGGAGACTCAGTCTTCCCAGGTTCCTGTGTGTGGCTGGGGTGGGGTCTCCTAGGCACCAGGTAGCACCGTTTGTTCCCTAGGCCTTTAATTTCATGCTTTGCCTTCTAATTTATGTTTTGTTATTCAACAATTACATTGTTTAGCAGAATGTGTTTGTATGTCTAATTGAACCCTCTAATAATGATGTTTTTATTTTACTTGGTTTTTTAAAGGTTATTATACTTCCTATAAAGTTTTGTAAAATGTGGCAGCCAGAAAAGCTTTCACGGAAAAAAAAATAAATGTATTTACTTAGACGTTGATGCTTTCTTGCAACACTATTGGAAGCGATAGTTTGCAAAATTACAGCACGATTTACATTTTTGGAGCTGAAGGGATCGTAGGTTTCTAGTCAATTGGCAAATCAGGATAGGAAACAGAAGTGTTCCCAGGGGAGGGGTTTGAGGAGGGTTCTGACACTGTGGGCTGAGTTGGAAGGGCTCTGTGATGGATTAGCAATGTCTGCCTTAGTGTGTGTGTGTGTGTGTGTGTGTGTGTGTGTGTGTGTGTGTGTGTGTGTGTGTGTGTGCAGGCAGGGTTACCAGAGTGTAGTTCACATTGTCAACTCTAATCTGCAACAAACACCCCTCTATACCCCCCCCACATACACAACTTCCATTCCCTGCTCTCTGTGTGACTAGTGAGCCATACACTAATAAAACAGAGAATATGATATACCCAGGATCACTTGTGGGGTAAGTGACAGTAAGAACTTGGACACAGGAGACAGGACACAAGAAGGACCACTTGCTAAAACGTCACTTGTGTGACTGTGGAAAGGAATCTTTCTCCATGGCACCGTGGTGAATAGACTCCCAAGCACCTGTCTGTGTACAGGAAACAGAGTAGGCTCATCACTCCCTCAAGGTGAACTTGGAGAAGCAAGCCCTTGTCAATAGCTTCGGACCAGAATGTCAGGAGCTCTGAGAATGACAACTGTGTAGCCCACAACGTAAAGATGCCCAAGGGAAAAGAAAATAACAACAGAAATACCCTATTTTTTCCTCTTTATTTTCCAAATTCCCTGTTGATATGACTTTCAGTATCAAACAATTAGCTTAAAATTTTTTTTAATGTACCCCTAAAGCCCCATAGAAATTGTGTGGTTCAGTTAATACATGCAATAGCCTGTTTTCTGATGGGCGAGACCATAGGGATGGTTGGAAATAAAAGGCTCATTTAGATGAGCTGGGCATTCCCTCTCAGCTCCCAAGTCCCCGGGATCTCCAATGAGCAGGGCTCAGTCGTGAGTTTCCCGCAACACAGTGACAGCCCGGAGTTGCTGGGGACCATAGGGAATATTATCAGAGAATGACTGTAATGTATTAATCCTGGAAAGTTAGAAAGGTACGAATGCTTTCATATACCTACTTTTAATAAAACTCAAGCAAACCCCCAAAGACAAGCCACAGAGTGCAGGAGTCAGCCAGGGCTCACGCCTGTCAGCTGTAATTGGAATCTCGAACTTGAGCACGTGCGCAGGTCTGAGGCTGCTCCTGCTAATAGGTTATCACAGGATAGAGTTTAAAATACCACTTGAGTCATAACCTCATCCACTTAGAAATCCAGAAAGGGTTCCCAGGGCTGATCAGAGACCTGATTTGCAAATTACTATAAATTAACGTAGTTATAGCGGGGACATGAATATATGCTTGGAAATGCTCATATAGTGTATAATATATGCGCTGTCTTAAGATGATAATAGTGGTAATTTCTAAGATGACTTTTCCTCTAGCTGGCACCTTTCACCCTGTGATCTCGAAGTCCTTTACAAACACTAATTAATTACATTAATTTTATCATAAAGCTTGCTCATTACCGTAGTTTTATTATAAGCTTTTGCTAGCTCAGATTTAATGCAATGCCCTTATTGAAGTTCTGCTCTTTAGATTGCTAGAGATCTGCCCAGATATTATTTGTGCCTTTCTAAGTTTCTAAATCATACAAATAATAGAATGAAAGGGCCCTTTCCTCCCACACAAAGGCACAGTTAGGCTGACCCCAGGCCGAGGGCCTTGACTGTCCCCAAGGACATGTGGTACCTTTAGAGTCAGCCTCGGGCTTTGATGCCAGGCTGTTGGGGTGAGAGGCTGCCTGGTACTCTGGGGTAAGAAGGTGCTGAACTATATTCAGACTGCCAAAAGCAAGCATTCAGACCAAACTGCTAGGAGACCCCACCCCCACCCCATGGGAACTGAGGGAGGGGGAGGAGCTACTGAGGCCTTGATGCTGTCCCTGGTGCTGCAGTAGACATCAGTCTAAGAGTCTGGCCCAATTTCCTCCTTTACATCTTCCTTCTTCTCCTCTTCATCTTCCTCCTCCTCTTCCTTCTCCTCTTCATCTTCCTCCTCCTCTTCCTCTTCCTTCTCCTCTTCATCTTCATCTTCCTCCTCCTCTTCCTCTTCCTTCTCCTCCTTTCTTCTTCTTCCTTCTCCTTCCTCTTCTCCTCTTCTTCCTCTCCATATTCAACCTGTTCTACCACTGAACTCCATCGCTAGCCCTTTAAAAATGTTTATTTTGGGGATAAGTTCTTGCTATTGCATCTAGGCTAGCTTCCCACTTGAGGTTGTCCGGCTTCTGCCTTCTGAGTAGCTGCGAAAACCAGTGTGTGCCACTGTGCTTGGTTCTTCTTTCTTGTAGGGCCTCTGTTTCGTTCTCTTTAGACTACGATACTTGTCTCCCCTTGTGTCCAACAGAGATAATGACATTCTTACATCTGACTCGCAAATCTACCCAGAAGTGATGGCAACAACTCTCACATAGCTGCTTAGGAATGAACCACACTTAAACAGTGAAGGAAACTGAGGCTGGGAAGGTGGCTCAGTGGTAGAGTGCTTGCCTTGCATGCATGAGGCCCTGAGTTTGATTCCTCAGCACCACATAAGCAGAAAAAAGCTGGAAGTGGCGCTGTGGCTCAAGTGGTAGAGCGCTAGCCTTGCGCTGAAGAACTGAGGGACAGTGCCCAAGCCCAGAGCTCAGCCCCATGACCGACCAAAGAAAAAGAAAAAGTGAAGAAAACCATAACTCAAAACCCTGCAGAAACACACAAACACCTGTGGAAGGAAATGTACTCACCCAGCTGATTAAAAAAAGTTAGCGCTATGGCATCCAATGCTTTCATTTCTACTTTCTAGCATTTCTTCTGACAAATATGCTCCTATCTTAGAATAGAATAAAAGCAAGAAGCACTGTGCTGATACTGCACAAGAGTATATTTGTGATAAAACTGCATAGAAACAAACACATACCCATGCACTTGTATATTACACCAGTATGTATTAGCTGGGATTTGAACTCAGGGCTTGGTAGGCAGGCACTGTTTCATTAAGTCACACCCTGCCCGTCCTTTTGGCCTATTTGTCAAAGAGGACCTGACATTGATGCCTTAGTCAGTCATCATGGACTACGATCCTCCTATTTATGCTTTCTGCATAGTAAGGATGACAGGTATCCCCCATCACACCCAGCATCCTTGGTTGAGATGAGGTCTTGCCAATTACACAGGCTGACCTCCAACTGAAGACCACAAATGTCTGCTTCTCATATAGGGTGAGACTGCTCCTGGCTCATTTCCTGGTTTTGAAAGCATGATAATTGCACCACTGAGCGGGGAGGGAGATCCAGAACATCTCTGCTGTATTTTTCCACCTTCCTGTCAGTGTACATTTATGTTAAAAAAGTTAAAATATTAAATTATCAAATGATCCTGAGAAGAATTAATTAGTAACTGCTCCAATGCTAATTCAATAAATGAATGGACGGAGGAGGCATGCCTCCCTTATCTCTGCTTCTTCATTTATGAATAAACTCGGTTATGCTGTGGGCATGCTTGACGATACGTTTCTCTTCCCATTAGCTTTTGGCTTGAGAACAAGACTCCCCGTCTGGGAGAATCATGAACACACGTTCCAAATGCCAACTGCTTCACCTTTGAGAACGGAGGTGTGTCCACAGGGAGGCCGGGCTGTGACCACAGTGGCCTCACAGAATCATGCTCCTAGGCTAAGGGGGAGGGCGGGGAAGGAAGAGGGAGAGGGAGAACCCTCCCCTTTTTCTGATTCTTAGCACCCGGCCAGAAGGGAGTCGAATGCCATCTGCTTGTACATTGCATCCTGGTGCAGAATGGGAGCAGAAACCCAACCCAGCCCTTGCTTTGGATAGAACAGACCCTGACTGTAATAAAAAGTGTGTTCATATGTTTCATTAGATAAATAAAGCTGACTTGGATAGGTTGATTCAAACCCAAAGTGAACTGAAACCAAGTTGGCTGTACTTGGTGCAGAAAAGTAAATGTGACAGTGGCTGCCAATTCCAAGTGTTTCCTATCAGCCAAAGCCCTGCCTACATTAACATCTTTTAATGTGACCTCTACCCTATGGCACCTTAATTCTCCTCTGACTCTGACACGATAGAACACACAACTCTAATCTGATCACGTCTTTGTGGGACATATATTCTATTTTGCCAATGGTCCTTTCAGACACATATTCCTAGTTTTTTTTCCCTCCTCTTGTATGGAAAGAAAGTGACCCAGTGGTGCAGTGACTGGAAGAAGGATGAGTACTAGTCAGGCATCGCTGCTGCTGTAACAACTAAGCCTCGTGCCATCAGTAGCTTGACACAGAAAAATGTTAAACTTCTTGCTCATGCAGCCATCCAGTGCTCAGAGAATAATAATGGCTTTACTCTTGTGTAAAGGACTCCTGCAGGAGCCCAAGTGGACAGAGAGCCGAGAAGATGCACTTGATTCTCATCCAACTTGGCCTGAACATGTTGTTTTTCACTTCTACTGTGTGGGCTCAAGCTAGCCACATGACCCTTCCCAGAGGAAACGTGGGGACAGCTGCCCAGCAATACATCCACACTAGGGAAGAAGAGTGTCGACCTCTGGCTGGATGCTTCCACCCGGTGGGGAGAAGGAATTAGAATCAAGCTCATTTGTGCTGATTCTGTAACTAACAACCAGTGGGCAAAGATGCATTGCCCTTGGACTCAATTCTGATTTCTATCAACTTCATATATTTGTGACCCTAGAAAGTTGGTCATCCTTTCTAAGGCTTCATCTCTTCTTTAAAATAGGAGCGTGATAAAAACAAATATTCACCCTGTGGAGCTGTTGCAGGGAATAAATGCATGCAATGCATCTGGAATAGGGTTTGGAGGATAGAAAGGATGCACAAATAATGATTCTTGTTTCTGCTACCGTTGTTATCCTTATAACTGCAATGATTTTGCTGCCACTGACTTCCTGTCTTCTCTTCATGTTTATCCCCATGTAGGCTCTTTGTGTCTTCTACTTCGCTGAGGTCAAAAGCTACTCAGTCTGCACCTATGATTCCAGCTTTTCACAAACCCTCCACTGTAACGATAGCATAGCAAACACTTGAGTCCCCTCACCGCTGCTGAGATGTTTGATAATGTCCATGTCTTGCCGGTGAGTGTCAGCATTGCCACGGGACGCCTCTAGTCCCACAACGCAAACACAGTTGACACTGTCAATTTGGTATACGAACGCCTACAGCTTTATTAAATATGCATTAAAGGGCTCTCCTCATAAATTGTATGCACCTGGCCACTCAGAGTATAAAGCACACAACTAAATAACCTTTTCTAACCACACAGATGGGGTGATCAAGGCTAGTGATGATGAGTCAACTTCCCCCCACCCCATCCTTCTCTTCTCTCGGCATGGTAGGTTGCAGCCTTAGTCTTCCTGCTCTTTCTGCAACTTGCACTTGAAGCTCCCTGAAGCTACAGAGATACTGCCTTGCCTTCTGTGAGGTCCATGCACGGGCTAGTAAAATATTAGTATCAGGTTGGAGTTGACTTATTAGGGTCACTGTTCTCTGGACCTGTTGGTGCCATCAGACTTCTCAAGCTGTCAAATAAACATGCTTTCATCTGTGTTCCTATCTCTCCATCCACTCATCCATCCATCAATTCATCTATCTCTCCATCCATCCATTCATCCATCCATCCATGCATGCATCCATCCTCAGTCCTACACAGACCAGGTCAATTGCATGGCCCTTGGAGTGAAGAGTGATCTCACAGGACAGGTGTTCCTGTGACAGGAACAACCACCAAGTACACAGTATATAAAATAATTGCAGACTGATCAATGCAGGAGAAATGGAGGAAGACAAATATATGAGAGATGGCGGGAGAGGGCAGTCAACTTTATGTCTCAAGGTCTGGGCAGGTGTCACAGAGATGTTGATTTCTAAGCTGAGATCAGGACTCAGGAGTACAGTAGCTCAGTTCAGGGAGGAGCAGAGAAGAGCCTTTCAGGTTAGGAGAAGGATGTTTTCAAAGGCCCAGGCTCTTCATGAGTCTCTCTCCACCCCCATTGTATGTTATTGTACACAACAGGGAATGCACAGGGCCATGAGATTGTGTCAGTTTCCAACCCTGGCACTTGTCCAAAAGTGCTGGAAACATTTTACATTCCTCCTGTGTTTCTAAACTCGTAGCTCTTTCTCGTTCTTAAGTGGCAAAGGAAAGAGTAAAACGGTCAACTAGCAAACCTGATGCCACGTGTCAGGAACTGGTGGCCTCCTTGGGAATGAAGGCGATGTCTGATTTATCGCATAGCATACCGTCTGGTCTGGAGTTGGGATTCAAGGAAGAATTGTTGGATGAAAATATTTTGAAGAAGAGTATAAAATTTAAACCAGGTTCTCTTGACCCAGAATATGTGGTGTTTTGGACTCATCCAGTTTGGTGGCCTTTGGTGGAGGTTTTCTTTTATCTGCCTCAATGACACAAAAAGGGGGAAGGTGATGGGCCACCCTTAGATCACCTGGCACAGGCTCTGAGAGCTCAGGTTCATCATCAACACTGAAAACAGAAAAACACTGGGTTGATGCTAGGCCCGCGAATACAGGCCAGGCCCATACTGAAGTTCCTTGAACCTCTGAATATGGCCTCATTTGGGAAAAGGCTCGAGAAGATGTGATATTAAGGTCCTTGAGGTGAAGAAATGTCCTTAAAGACAAGCACAGACAACCCAGACAACCACAAAGGAGGCGAAGCTGGAGGCATGGCTTAGAATGATGCGGCCGCCAGCCCAGGACTGCTGACCGGAAAATGCAAGGAACAGAGTCTCCCACAGGACCCTCCCAAGGGAGCTGGCTCTGCTGAATTTTGGACTTCTAAGCTTCCCAAATATTGAAAAAAATACAGATTTTTGTTTTGTTTTAAGTCATCAAGCTGATGTAAGGGAAATTGGTTCAGGGAATATTGCTGAGAGACTACAGCTTCCTCTAAAAACAGCAATGCTTATGAGACGTAGAATGTGATACCTACACTAAAAGGCACACTCTTTTAATGATGTGTTTTCTGATAATGTATCTAACTATTATGTGAATATGCCCTCAGAGAGTTATTTTATGCTTCTCTGAAATAAGTATTCCAAAGTTGGAATACTCATAATTCACATACTCAAACATATACTCATAATTCTTACCTGACATATAATCAAACCTCCTGTGGCATTGGTGCCCAGTAGTAACTATTTTAGACAACAAAGAAGTAGCCTCCCTCTGTCAATGGCCCCTCTCATGTTCCTCTGCCTTCCTTTAGGTTGACTAGTTGTCTTCAATAAGCCATTTTCTGTGACTTCTGTTGACAGAACTGACCCACAAAAGCTAGAACTGCTCTTTAGACTAAAGAAACAAGTTTGTCTTTTAAAGGCAAGTGTCAGGATACACTCTTTCTGACAAGAATCTGCAATTTGTGTTTATTTCCTGTTGATTACTTGCCATACGTTTTTTGGCTCCCTTCCAAACATCTCTTGCCAACAAAGTAGGCCAAATTAATATTCTACAGGAAGAGGTGTTCTGAAGGACTCTCAAAATCTATCTTCATCATCTTGCAAATGATCTCCTGTGCTTGCTATGAAGGCAGAGAAAAGAACTCTCAAGTTTACATTATTCTTAGAGAATAAAAGTGGATGTAAAGATATCCTTTATGAGATGAAGTTGGAACATAAGGGTATAACCACAATGGAAGCCATTGGTATAATATTGCTTGAATTGAACAAGTTGCAGATTGGGAATTAAGATATCATTGCTCTTGTACTGGTACAATTGTTCCCGCTGATAAAATTGTGGGAATCACTTCTGTGAACAAAATCTTTCCCATAAAGCACCCTAAAAGGAAGGAATTGACCTAGGAATTGACCTGAAAAGTTACTCAACTTTAGAATCTACTATCTTCAAACAGTATTCTCCTTATATACTCAGAACAGAACAGGCATATTTTAATCTTGGATTAAAAAAGTAAAAGCTTGTCCAATAATGGTTTTGAATATATATATATATATATATATATATATATATATATATATATATATATATTCACTAGGGTATATATATATATAGGGTATATATATATATAGGGTATATATATATATAGGGTATATATATATATAGGGTATATATATATATAGGGTATATATATATATATATATATATATATATAGTCACTAGGGTAGAAAGAGTGGTGAGCAGTTCTCTGAACCTGTCTCTATTAATGGAAAGTGAATCCTGTTTCCCAGAAGCCCTTTCCTTTAAATAGATTCTTCCTTGAATTTTACTGGCCAGATAGGTCATATGATAAACCCTCACTACAAAGGAGACTGGGAGAGTTAGTTGGCTGGTAAGAATGTGAACTCCATAGATATCTTAGAACAAGTTTTTGTCTTCATCTTTTGGCTGTGTTGCCACTCTCAGTAAAATAAGAGCTCTTCTTAAGGGAAAGAAATAAGGAAACGGTTGTTGGGTTCTACAGTCAGGGCATGCCAAAGGATATGAATGGACACAAAGACATTATATTTAATTATGTCTCCTGAAGTGAATGTTTAGTTTGTCTCAGCAACTTAAAGCACAACACCCAATTCCACCCAGTCAAAATCAGATGGAGAAGGTCTGCAACTGTGTAAGTCAGTGTTCCATTGCTGAATGAAATACCCCAAATTCTCAAACCAAAGAGAAGTGTATTTCTGACTCTTAGCTTCAGAGATTTCAGTCCATGGTCCCTCAATTCTGTTGTTTTCAAGTCTGAGGTAAGGCAGAGCTTCATAGTGGAGGGCTATGTGGGTGGAGCAGAGGAGAGGGGGAGAGAATGCGGCCGATCACAAAATAGGTCTTCCAAGAGCATACCTTAAATGACCTACTAACTAGACCTCTAACCAGACCACACCTCCACTGCTTCCCAATATTCCACTAATGAACCATGGATGGCTGCATTCATTCATGATCTCAGAACCCTCGTGATCCAATCATCTTCTAAAGGCGTTCTTCCCTCCCCTACCCCTCCCCGATCTGATCACCGTGACATTGAGGACCAAACCTTCAATAGATGAACTTTGGAAGACTTTTGAAATCCAAACACAGCAACAAACACTGGTGGACTTTTCTTTGGGAGTAGAGTAGGCAGGGGGAGGGGAAGGGAAAGGGATGTAAGAGCTGGCGCTATTAGGCAGATCTCATCTTTCATGTCAAGTCCACAATAGGATAAATAAATAGGTACCTGAAACACATCACATAGTGTTTTTGTTTGCTGGTTTCCCTAGTAACATGCCCTATTTCTGAGATACAGGCAGAGCTGTTGTAGGTGATGGGGGTTGGGAAGAGTATACCAACCAGAAGAAGCACCTGTACCTAGACCCACATAAATTTCTCCTACTCAACATGTCTTAGTAGTCACCACTGAGAAATGCCAGAGTCCCCAAGGAAACTCAAAGGCCCCGCTCCCTGCTTATGACCTCTATTTCTTTCTGGAGTGATGGTACCAGCAGGTTCTCTTTTAGCAGTCTAAATTAGGTGGCGCTTTCCCCCCACACCCACCTTTATCCTCAGAGACTAACTTAATCAGGTTTGCTCAGCTTCACACTGTAACGACTGGAGTAGCCACTTGCCATCATGTGATTGTTTAGATTTATAGAAATCATCATATTAAGTGAAATAAACTGGATCGAGGAGGAGAAACGTTGCACGTTTCCTCTCATACACAGATGCTAGATATCAAAGATAAAAGTACCCCAATGCAGGACCTCGTGTGTATGTGTGTGTGTGTGTATGTGTGTACCCCAAAGCAGGACCTCATACATAATATGTATGTGTGCGCATGCATGTGTGTATTTCCACACTTTAATCAGTGGCCAACCTCATGAAAAGAAAGTCTATGCTCCGGTGAGATACCCCCAGGGAAGCCCCTCTTTAGACCTGGTCAATGTGGTTTAACAAAAGTGAGCATTGGGAAGATGGTCCAAAGGGACCTGGGGTGTACACCCCAGTGGGAGGGGCCGGCAAGTAGAGAAGGGAAGGAAGGTGAAGATAGCCAAAACGTTTCTTTTGTATAATCATGAAATTTAAACCGCAAAGCTTGCTGGAGCTGGATTGGGAAGGTAGGGGGAGGTGGGAAGGAGAATGAGAGCTGGGGTAATTGGTCAACATACATTGCACACTTCAATGGACCCACTAACATGAAACCGCCTCGTGCAACTATTTGATGTGAATAAAAGCAAAAAAGTAAATTTAAGTGAATTGGCATAGTGAACTTGAGAACTCTCACTCCTCCGTCATACCCGCCACACATCAGATGCTCCTGGCCTGGTGTGGTCAGTGGCTTCATGTGGGTGGATGGTGGAGGCAGAGCTGGGTAGAGGGCCTGGCTCACTCCTGGTGTCAGGGAAGCAGGCTATCATGAGGGCCTGCTCAAGTGCCTCCTCACTGGCTAAGAACGGACACCAGTTATTTTTGTGGAGGTTTCTTTTTATCTGGTTGGTCGTGGGGCTTGAACTCAAAGCTTGGGTGCTGCCCTGAGCTCTTTCGCTCAAGGCTAGCACTCTACCCCTATGAGCTACAGCACCACGTCTAGTTTTCTGGTGGTTAATTAGAGATAAACTTCTCACAGACTTTCCTGCCCGGGCTGGCTGTGAACCACAATCCTCAGATCTCAGCCTCCTGAGTAGTAGCTAGGATGACAGGCGTGAGCCGATGACACCTGGCTTGAGGAGTTTCGGATTCATGGAATTTTCCATTATGTGGGGACAGCTAAGGGTTTGTGAATGAGAGCTAGACTACTAACGTTTGCCTTTTCCAGATTTGAGGAACATCCTATGAAAGACCTGGTCAATGCCGTGAGACAAAGAGGGACTCCTGAGTAAAACAAAACAAAACAAGACCAAACAAACAAAAGATCATGCATGACAAGTGAGCACATGCAGCCCCCTGCATGGATACTAGAAAAGAAAAAAAAGAGCATTCGTGCAAAAACTGGTAAGAACCCAAATACAGTGTATGGTTCAATGAACAGCAGTTGTAAGAGGTACTTTTTATTTTGATGAAAGTAATGCAATGTGTGAACAACAGAAAACCTGGACTATGTTTGCATTTTTGCTGTCTATCTAAAATGACTCCAAGGTCCAGCCCTCAGGAGACCATGTGGAGGTGGAGGTCTTCGTCTGGATTGTAACTGGTGCCATGCTGATCACAACCTGCTATGTACAGTGGGCAGAACCTGCTGGCACTCGAGTCCTTTTGGCTCTGTGGACATCTGAGATGGATAGGGTTGTGGCCTCGTAGCAGGCGATGCCTGCCCGTGCTGCAGCTCAGCAGCAGGCAGTACCTGCTTGTGTGACATGTTCACAGCAGGTAACACCTGCTCGTGTTGTAGCATCGCTGCCGGCTGCTGCCCCGTTGCCTTTTCGGACTCTTGTCTCAGACATTCAACCAACGACGTCCACAGACATTGGAGAGAGAGTATGAAAAACTTAATTCAGAAAAAGAGGCATCTTGGTCAAAGGCCACTACCACTCTGTCTCCAAGTGGCTAAGACTAGGGGGTTTTCTTTCTTTTATTTTTTTAAATTTTACTTTTTTTCATATTTTTTATTGTGAAAATACTGTACAGAGGGGTTACAATTATATGGGCAAGATAATGAGTACATTTCTTATCAAGCATTGCAGCCTCCTCCTTTGTTTCCCCTTCACATCCCTTCCCATCTCCCCCGCCACGCCCCCCACCCCTCAGCCAAATTTGTAAAGTTCATTTTTCGACATAACATCTTGTACATTTCATTGTTGCAATGGGTCCACCTGTATCCCTATTTAAACAATTTGTTTTTTCCCTTCCTCTCCACAAATTATACCAACATCAAATACAGTGAAAACAGGGGTTATACTGTGGGGGAGGGACATACAAAGCAACAAAGAAATCATCTTATAAATATGTAAGAAACAATCTTGGGGTTCATTTTGCCTAACATCAACTTATCTGACTGTTTCTGCTTGTCTCAGACATATACTAGTTATTGCAAATAAGGGAAACCATGGGACTATGTTTCTTTGGGCCTGGTTTACTTCACTTAATATAATTTTTTCCAAGTCTTTCCATTTCCTAACAAATGGGGCAATATTATTCTTTCTGGTGGAGGCATAGAATTCCATTGTGTATATATAACATTTTCTTGATCCATTCATCTACTAAGGGGCATCTGGGTTGGTTCCATATCTTAGCTATGGTAAATAATGTTGCAATAAACATATTGTGCTGGTAGCTTTAGTATGGTCTTGTTTGTGATCATTTGGGTAACTGCCCAAAAGTGGGATTGCTGGGTCATACGGGAGCTCTATGTGGAGTCTTATGAGGAAGCTCCATACTACTTTCCAAAGTGGTTGAACAAGTTTACACTCCAACCAACAATGCAGTAAGGTTCCCTTCTGTCCACATCCCCTCCAGCATCTGTTGTTATTAGAGTTCTTGATTTTAGCCATTATAACTGGAGTAAGGTGGTATCTCAATGTTGTTTTGATTTGCATTTCTTTTATGGCTACGGAGGTTGAGCATTTCTTCATGCGTCTATTGGCCATCCTTCTTTCTTCTTCAGAGAAGTTTCTCTTTAAGTTTTTAGCCTACTTATTTATTGGGCAGTTGTTTCTTTGAGGATTTGTTGTTGGGGGATTTAAGTTTTTGAGTTCCAGGTATATTTTAGATATGAGACCCTTGTTCGTTGTATGGCTAGTGAAGATCTTCTCCCAATCCGTGGGCTTTCAATTGCTCTTGCTGGCTATGTCCTTTGCCATGCAGAAGCTATGCAATTTCATGCCATCCCATTTGTCCAAACTTTCTTTGATTTCTTGTGTTTCTGGGTCTCTTTTAAGAAAATTTCGGCCTGTGCCAAGGTGACCTAGGGTTTCTCCTATTCCATGACTAGGGGGTTTTCATACCCAGAGCTGCGCTCTGCTCTGTTGTCCCTGCTGCAGTGAGGTAACATTTTCTTGGCCGGATCCTGGGATGCTCTGATAATTTATCAATTCCTAATCAAGCCCCTTCTGCAAGCCTCACACCTCTTCCCTCCCCTTATCAGAACAGTGAAGACCTAGAACGTTCTAGGGAGGTAGGATGTTTTGTTTCCTGCTGGACTCTCTTTTGAAACAGTGTTGTATCTTTTGTGTAGGTATTGCTCACCGGGGACCCTGGGTCTTCACTAATCTACTCCTTCCGTTGGACCTTAATGTGAAGACTACACTGGCCTCCATGTGCTTGTCTGGCCTTCCTTGCTTTTCAGGGACTTCCCAACTGTTCTATGGAGCCTTTCACATCCGGCCTTGACAGCTTTCATGGAGACACAGGAGGACAGCATGTGATGTTCCCTGGGCCCCCTCTGGGGCTGCACTAGGTTCTCTTCCCCGTGTGATCTTCCTCAAACCTGTGTGGCAGGTGTTTCCCCCCATTGCAATGGAGGCTTCAGAGTTCAGAGAGAAAAGCAGCCTCTTCCCTTGGTTGCACGAGACTCCCCTGACACCATTTCTTGCTCCCTTCATGGCCGTCCTCCCCTGCCAGCTTCCCGTGCTCCTGGTCCCTTCCTCCCTTGGAAGGTGGGTGAGACATGGAGGACCAAATCTAAGGTCCAGCCTCCTTCATATGTGAGATGCATTCTGGGACCTCGGGGTCCTGACTGCACTCATGTCCCACTTCCCGATCTGCCAGTCAGGCCCACCCCGGCCTGAAAGTTTGCCACGGGGACCTGGTTCACAGAGAAATATCCCGAGGCACAGAGAGTCCACATGATGGAGGGTCACGGGGTCTGGGGAACCCTGCTCGACACCCTCCAAATCCCATTAGCCCAGAAGCTTCATTGATAAGAGCTCTTCTGCTGATTCAGACTTTCCCTCCTGAGAAAGGAATTCCTCCAACTGTCCCTCACTGAATCCTCAAGCAACTCCAAACCCCGCAGACAGGTCAACAGCGTTATGTCCCTATGGCACATTTGGGTCAAATTCTTCCCCTGAGAATGTTACAATGTTTCTGGGGACATCTGTGTGAGCACACGTATGTGTGCATGGGTGTTTGTGTGTGTACATGCATGCTTTAAAAATGTTCCCTAGTGCAGAGAAGTTAGAAGCAGCAGCAGGGAGGGAGAGTAGCTTCAGCTCCTTGTCCACACATTCACCAGCTCGGGGAACTTTGCCAGTGGCTTCCCTGGTCTCAGCCTTTACTTTTCTCCTCTATAAAATGGTGAGAGAGGTAGGGCTGAGGCAACTTGGCCAGTCGAGTGACATGCTCTCACTTTGGGGGGAATGTATAACATCTGATCCATTTTATCCACACCCTGATCCTGCTTTTTTGGCCAAACCCACCCACAGGAAGCCAGTGGACACCAGCCCTGGTGCCCTCAGGATGTCCTGAGGCAGCCCATCCTCCCTGGGGTGCACACGTGGTCCAGGCTGCATGAAGGAAAGATCGAGTCTTTAAGGGAAGGACTGGAGTCGGGCCATGATCTTAGGCCATCTGCGGATTCCTGACTTCTGACCTCCTACAAATGGAGAGAGAGGATGTAAATGGTTCATGACCCAGAACTGATGTTAATAGAGCTGCTTTTGAGAAAGTGTAACTCTGGCTACAGTGCGGAGGGAGATTGGTGGTTGTTCACATATAACCTTATAATAAACTCTCAATTTTGTTTAATAACTACAATTGTGCCTGAAGTCACCTCCCCACAAGATGGCAGATGTGAAAACGCTTTGTAAAGTTAAGGTTATACAAATGCAAGGTTATTATTAATATGGTATTCGGTTATTGCTTTATTTGGGGACAATTTCCTTTGTTCTTGGAAGACTTTGAATAGAGGAAGGTTCCTCCATTGTTCAGCACTTGCTATTAGGGATGGAACTGAGCTGGTTTAAATTCAAGTTTTTGTTCCAATTTTAATGCCTTATGTAATGCTGAGATATGTGTGTGTGCGTGTGTGTGTGTGTGTGTTTGTTTACAATTTATTCCTGTTTCTGCAGGTGTACCGCAGGGTAGGCTCCTGCATCTGAGAAGGATAGCATTCGTTTTGACAAAAAAAAAAAGAGTTTAAAAATATAAATGTCAGCATCTCTGCAGTAGTGAGGGTGACAATGGGTGACAGAAGGGTATTCTATGACCGTGCTCCAAAATAGATTTCCAGATGCTTCTGCGCCTTCTCCAGTGCAGGCAGCCATGCTGGCGTGATTTGCACAGCTCAAGGATTCCGTGGTGTAGAAACTTCCCGTGATGCTGCGTGCTGAGGGTGGAGTCCGGCGGATTGGTGGCCATCTTTGCTCCTTTTGAACTGGGTGGGCATGGGCCAGCCTTCTCATTGCCTCTGCCTTGGTTTCCCCAGTTGTCTTTGTAAGGACGAGAGCCAGTTAAACTGGTGAACCTTTTTTTATTTTTAAGATGGCAAGCTCCACACGGACGGGACAGCAGGAGTCCTGCTCCTTCTGTGAATGCTTTCCAGTGCTAGGCCTGCCTGCTCGCCACCTCTCTGCGGCTGTCCAAACTGAACACCCTCCATGGGGCCCAGAATCGCTGCGGATGGCTGCACCCCAGTCCAGGAGAAGGAACTACAGCTACCCCCCCCCGTTCATCCCCCACAACCCACAGGAGTCCAGCTATCTGGCCATTGGTCCTACTTTTCCCAGGCTGTCCTCCAACCTCTGACTCCTGTGCTTAGGCCCACCATCCAGTTCATGCTTTTATTCCCTAAAGAGCACTCTACATCGGTGTCCACACCCCTGCAGCCCACGTGTATCCACGCTGGTCTCAGTGCACCCCTACTGGGCCCCGCACTCCTGGGTTCCATCTCCCAGTCCTTGGCCTCATACTTTCTGGAGATGTCTCTCCACACTTAGCGGAGATTCATTCAATATCAGCATCCCTGAGACACAGCAGCACTCACCCAGTGTGCCAGGCCGATGCTGAGGAGAGGGCACCCAGTCCCCCACCCCTCTACTATGTGAGCAGCCACTGTTGGGATCAGCCTTGAGGGACAAGGCTTTACGCTGCCGCCCCTCCTCTGGGACCCTGGCAATCCTCTGAGCTTGTGTAGCTGTTATGGTTGGGATCCGAAGGCTCCTCTTCCAAAACAAGTCAAAGTCTTGAACCCCAATGTCATGCTCAGAGGAGGGGCTTGGGGATGTGACTGGATCATCAAGACTCTGACCTCACCAATAGTGTAATCCGCTGATGGATTCATAATGGATCACACTATGGGCAGGGGGACTGAAGAAGGCAGGTCCTGATTGGAGGATGTGATTTATACTGCCTGTGTGCCTTTAGGTCTCCCTCGCTCCCTCCCTCTCTCCCTCCCGTCCTCCCTCCCTCCCTCCCTCTCTCTCTCCTTCTCTCTCTCACTAGCTCTCTCATTCTCTCATTCTTCTGCACTCTAGTTCTCTTACTCTCTCTTTTCACCATGATGTAAGCAGTTTTGCTCCACTGGAAACTTTCTGATATGAAGCTGGGCTGGCGTCAAGCTTAAAGTGCCAGAACCAACCAAGCATGGGCTGAAAATTCTGAAACTGTGAACCAAAATACATCCTACTTTAATTCCCTCCCCCTCCTCCCTGCAATTGGCACCAGAAAGCTAATATAATACCCACTGCCGCCCTTCCTCCTGCTTGTGTAGCACTCATTCTCCAATTTTATTCTTCTTCACTATAGGTTATAGGTTATATATTTCTCTAGGAACATGATACCAGTCAATATTAGTGGGTTCTCAATCTAGGCTAAGTGCTGGATCATCACCCGTAAGGAGTGATGGGCTGGAGGCTTGGTTCCCAGTGTGGTACGGTTGAGAAGTGGTTGGATTTTAAGGAATAGAATCTAATTGAAGTCAATTACGTCGTGGGGTCTCTACCCTTAGGCAGGACTAATGCAGTCCCCTGGGAGCTCTGGTTGCATATACAAAAAGACTGAGCCTCATTCCTGAATACCTCTGGCTCCTTACTTTGCATATGATGTCATTCTCAAAGGCATTCCACACAATGCCAGAGTCCCTCTCAGAGCCAGGCAGATGCCAGCACTTGCTCTAGGACCTCCTGAACTGTGAGCTGAACAAACCAACTTTCTGTACTCCACCTCCTGTATTGTGGTATAGCAACATAAACCCAGGCTAGTGCAGCATTGTTCTACAGCAGGACAATGCTGTACTAGCCTGGTTTTATGTTGCTTGGGTTCAAAGATAAAAGATTGGTCTAATCAGACTCTGCAGTAAAAAAAGAAAATTTCCACATTTTGAGGCAGAACTTTTATGCCCTTTGCAACTGGAGTAGCATGGCCCCTTGGAGAAATCAAGGGATTTGGGATCAAAGAGAAAGAAGTTCCCTGATGTTTTTGTGGCTCTGTTAACTTTGTGAACCTTTCTAAGTTCTACCCAGGTAGAGGCTGAGTAGGACTCAGACTCAAGTCTTGCTTATGCTAGTCCATAGCTATCTTAGTTGAGGTAACAAAATATCACAGGCTGGTTAGCTATACACAACAAAAACTTCTGTTTAATGGTTCTTGACCTTGAAAGTCAGACTCAGGGCTTGGATGTTTTGATGAGTGGACAGGGCCCTCTCCCTGTACCTTTACAGGGTTGACAGGGATGAGAACTCTCATGGGTTTTAGTGTGTTTTGGAGTACTGTCCCTGAGCATTTTCAGTCGAGTCTAGAGCTCTATTACTTGAGCCACAGATCCACTTCTGGATTTTTGGTAGCTTATTGGAGATAAGAGTCTCATAGCCTTTCCTGCCTAAACAGATTTGACCCTGATCCTTAGATCTTAACCTCCTGAGTAGCCAGAATTACTGGTGTGAGCCACAGACATCTAGCTCAAGGCACAGTCCTAAATCTGAAGGCTCTGCTATCTCGTGACTAACTGCCTCCCAACTGTGAACCTAAATGGGACGCAATTGTTTTTAGCAGAGCGAGTGAGTGTTCACTGGGTTCAGCTCGCTGGCTACCCCGGCTTACACAGCCTGCTCCCACTGTGCCTTTGGGAGGGACTGTGCCAGGAGGAGCTCATCCAACAAGGCACACGAATGATCCTTGCTCCTCGCTGATCCCATAAAATGCCTGGAAGCCGGAGCCTCCCCAAATTCCAGCTTCATGACAGGCCCCATTCGTTTTCTGTTTGTTGATCTTGTATGGCTTGTTTTCTACCAGGGCGGCCATTGTGCCGGTGCCTGTGGGGCTGTGTGTTTTATTTTCCTTTGGCAAAGTGTCCTCCATTTTTCCCCCACTGTAAGAACCTGGCAAAAGCCCACCATGCAGAGGAATGGCCATCAGATCACTGCATAGTTTGGCCCTGCTTGCCTATTTGGCTCTGGGGCACCACTCAATTCAATTAAACAAGGCCGCAGCTCTGTTGGCTAAATGTATCGTTACTGCGTTCCTAAATTTTCACCTTATTGGAAGAAGTGGAGATCACTGGATCTTAATTAGGTATAAACATGTACAAACATACCTGTGTCTCCTCTGACATACATGCATGCACATCCCCCCCCCCGGGTACATGCATGGACACACATGTGAACAAAGAAAAATACGGGAAATATATAAATACAAATCTATAATGATACAAATATGGGAAGCAATCAGCTCTTTTGTTATATTGGTGTTCATGGGAGTTTTGATTATCTGAATTGATTTTGTCTAGCTTACTGTCCTTTTCAAATTCTCCCAAATGGGCTATCTTCCCCACAAGTTTCAGCAGGAAGTGTTTTTCTGAGACTTATTAAAAGATAGCTCATGACTGAGCCCAGGGTTTGAGGATCCTGGTTTTGTAAAACCAGGTAAAATGCCTCTGATTCCATCCTCCAAAGCTTGGTTCACTTCTTGCTCATGCAAGGAGTAGTGGAGGGGAATTATGGCTTTGTATGCACATTTTGTAAATATCCCTAAGGTTTGCCTCATGTTCCTTTCCTTGCTTCTTTCTGGAGTCCAGGCTGGGGAATGAAAGGACCTCTGGCTGAAATGCTGCTGGTCCTTGTTATGAAAGGAAAAAGAAAGCTCTGTGGATTTCTGTGTTGCCAGTCATGGTGCCAAGAATATTTTGATTCTCCCCCTGGATACACACTTCTTCCAAGGGGCAAGGAGAAAAAACTTGGATATCTGGCAACAGTGCAACAGGCACCATGTATGCAGGAAGAGCTAGGGAATAGTAGTGCCGGGAAGCTGTTCCTGGTCTGGAATCATACATGATGCTGGAGCCCCAGCAGGGGGCTGGAGCCCTGGCCTTGGGAGATGAAACACAGTGGCCACAAAGCAAAGCTGTCAGAAATGAGGGGCGTCAATGACACTGCTTCATTTCTCTCTTTTCTTCTGCCATCTGATCTTCCCATGATGCATCTCGCCAACAGATCTCCAGCAGAATCTAGGGGACGTAATCAGTATGCCTTCTTTCTTGGGCATCATACAGCAGAAAGTTCGCAGAGTTGATCTGGGGAAGCAGACAATAACCAGTAGAATAGACAGAAAACAAGGTGTGGTATAGATAAGACAAATTTCAGCACACTGGAAGTCAAGATGTAGCTTTCAATGCCTCCATAATCTGTGGTCCTGGCCTCCTCTGTGTCCAGCAGAGGTGTACCCACAAGGTGACTGGTTTTTGAGGGAATCAGTCACAAGCTCCATGTCACCAAGAACACAGGCAGCTACCTTAGAAAGAGGGACAGAGAACTCCAAGAACAGCTGGCATGTTTGCCACTAACAAGCTATGTCTTGGTGAACCAGTTCTTCCGTACAGAGTTAATAAGATTTCCCCATTGGACAAGCAAATCCTATCCATTGCAAGCTCAGAGCCACTCTGCACCTAGAAGCCAATTCCTTATGCCAAGAGTACAAGGATCACACACAACTCTGGGTATGAACATTACTGATACTACAGGGAAATTCTACATTCTCTTGATGCAGATTTACTTCAGAGGTGGCTGGAGTTGACAGGTCTGTGCTACTTTGCTTTGACCCCACATATGAACCTGTGTGCAAATGCATGCCCACAAGTTCACATACATACATATACACATACTCATTTCCTTCTATCATGGCTCCTTGCACACAGGAACTGTTCTTCCTCTTATAGAAAAGGCCAGAGGTTCTGGCTTTCCCACATCTACTGAAGACTTACCTGTGATAAATCAGGACTGGCCTTGCATGTTCTATCCAAATCACAAAGAAATCCAACTGAAGGTCTGTACTCAGCTCAAGGTCTGCTTTAAATCTATAACTTGCCCAAACCACTTATGCCTCTTAATAGGGAAAAACTGTATCAAGCAAGTACTGGTGACTTTGCTACTTCTATCTTTTACCTTCTCATTCTCTCTCTCTCTGTAATATCCAGTTAGCCCAAGAGAAGAAAACCGATTGTGAGCTTTTATCATTTTTCTCTGGTGAGTAGGTTTAGAACTTCTAGGAATGAGGAAAGAATTGGATGCCCTGAGGATATGTGGTTCCTTTCAGCAGAGAACCATTTGTCCCTGTAGCAGTCCTTTCTAGACTAATTTTTGGGGAATTGGAGTGGTGACACCTTTGTAGCGCATAGAATTTTATGAGGAAAGTAGGAGTCATTCATAAGTTCTAGGTATGAAAAGTTATCTTTCTTTCTTTTTAAAGTAAAATTTCTATGTTGAAATAATCACAGATTCACCTGGGAGGAAGAGAAATCCCCTGTGAGTTTTACCCAGTTTTCTACAACAGAAACATCTTGTGAAACTATAATTTAGCACTGCAATTGCATTTTTAACTTGGATACAAGTTCTGTGTCTTACTTCCCATGTCGTTTGTGTTCATTTTGGTGCACATGCTTGTATTCAGTTCTATGCAGTTTTGTGACCTGTGTGACTCTGTATCCACGACTACAGTGAAGAGGTACAACTCTGTAACCACAAAGACTTCAAGATGCCATTATGGCCAGCCCCACATTCAATGTTCCTGGGAGGTACCAATCCAAACACCTAGATCTTATTTCCATTTCAGTGTTCTCATTTCAAGAATGTAGTGGCTCATGTCTGTAATCCAAGTTACTTGAGAGGCTTAGGTCTGATTACCTTAGTTTGGAGCTCATCTGGATAGACAAGTCGATGAGACTCTTATCTCCAGTTACCCAGCAAAAACTGAAATGGAGGTATGGTTCACATGATAGAGCACCAGGAGTGAGGGAAAAAGCTCACTGAAAGCAGTAAGCTGTAAGCTCAAGTATACTCCCCCTGCCATGAAAGGTCACAGACATAGAATTATATACAATATATGTGTTTTAGAACTGTTTTTTTCCATTTAGCATGTTTCATAAACATATGTATAAGATTTTTCCTTTCTCTGGGATAAACACCCAAGAATGCAAGTACTGGATTATATGGTAATTAAATATTGAAGTTTATAAGAATCTGCCAAATTGCTTTGCAGAATGGCTGGATCAGTTTGCATTTCAAGCAGGAATGTGTGGTGTGGATGGCCGGTTTCCCCACATCCTCATCAGCACTTGGTGTTGTCGCATTTTTAGTTTAGCCTTTAGGAAAGTGTTTAGAGACATCACATTGCGGTCTGAATTTGCATTTCTCCATTGGCTCATGATAATGAGCGTCTTACCTGCTCATCTGCCATCTGCGTATCTTTTTTGCTGACCAGTTAGTCTGCTCATGTCTTTTGCCTATTTTCTAACTGGATGTGTTGGTGCATCTTCTACTTTGGGGTTTGAGAGTTCTGCATATCTTTTTGATATGTCCAGGTACACGGTTTGCACATATTTCCTACCCATCTGTAGCTTGCTTTCTGGTTCTTTGAACAGGGTCTCTGACAGAGCAGCAGGATCTAATTTGCTGCGGTGTCTCTGATTGACTTTGACTCTCATGGATCATGCTCTTCATGCCGAGCTCAGGAACTCTTGGCCTGGCTCTGCTTCCTGGCAATTTCCTTTTGTGCTTCCCCTACAAGCTTTGTGCCTCCACAGCTTATATCTATGTCTTATAGTCTGTTTTGAGTTTATTTTTGTGCTGGGTGTGAGGTCCTGAGTGTAGTTAATTTTTTTTCCTGTGAATGTCTGATTGTCTCAACCATCTGTTGATATGGACATGCTTCCTCTGTTGAACTGTGTGTCTTTGTCTGGGACCCATTGGGGGCATGTTCTGTGTGTATGTGTGTGGTGTGTGTGTGTGTGCTCATGTGTATGCATGTATTTAGTAGTGGTACTAGGGTTTGAACTCAAGGCCTCACACTTGCTAGATGGGTACTATCTAGCTGAGACATTTCTTTGGGCATTGATTCTTTTTTTTCCCACTATATCTTACCTTTTGCCCATCCCAGCCTGGACTGCAATCCTCCTGTGTTTGCTTCCTCTCATAGCTGTGATGAGCAATGCATACCATGACACTCAAGCCATTGGTTGTGATGGTTTTTCTCTTTGTCCCTGGGCTATACTGGTACTGTGATCCTCCTGCTCTCTACCTCCCTAGTAAGGAAGTTAAATAACATGAGCCACCTCCCGCAGAATGGGGAAAGTGACTTGGAACAGCTTGACCTCCAGGAGACCTCCATGCCCAGCTGCAGCTGCTCGGAGAGTGGCTCATCCGCCTGTCTTCTGGGAGCTGACTCACACTTAGGGCCGGTCAGAGGGGCATTCTACCCAATGGGCAGAGGAGGTGGTGGAAGAAGAGCCTAAAGCCAGAGGAAGGCCATGCATGGCTCTACTCCCAGATCCAGGGCACTTGGTAATGGTTGTCACATGTCCAGGTAGTGGATGAAGAAGAGTCTTCCTTGAACTGTTCTTCTCATAGTGGAAGCATTTGCCAGAGGACAGAGCCCCCTAGAGTAGATCCATAAAGGGCAGTTACTCGGCTGAGATCTGGGGGAGGTAACCTAGTAAAAGCCCATGTTCTCTTAGTTTCAGCTCAAAGTATTTGCATCTTTCTTTTTCTGTCCATCTGCCCCACTAATTTCCAAATCCAAACTACTTTCACTGTCTAGGCCGTGCCCTGGGCCTCCTGTCCAGTCTCTTCTTCTCTCTAGCCTGTTCAACACTTAACGTTGCATCTGGAGTCCATTTCCACACTGCAGATCCTTCACTTTCTCCAGAATGGCCTTAGCTCCTTCCAGGTGCACACCCATCTCTCCAGCCTCTTCTTTCCCTTTTTCTCTCACTTCCTGTTAATTAATGAAGATGCTCATGTGCATCTTTGCAGATATGAGGCAAAATCTAAAGGAGGGAGCCCCTGCCTGAGGAAGGAACCCGGAGTGTAAACACTGATTCCAAAGTCTGAGGGACCGAGTCTCTGGTTTGCAGGAGGTTGTGGACACAAGGAGTTTCCATGTATGGTGGAGTTTCCATTTAAGGTGTGCAGACACTTGAAGAGGCTCCAGGAATGAGAACTCAAGTCTCAGCAGAGAGCCCAGATCATGTGAGGCAAGTCAAGTAACTTCTCCACCATGAGCCTCGGGGTTTACCTGTGAGAAGTGAGAATAATTAGAACCGGCTTTGTGAGGTTACTCTTTGCCTGAAAATCTGCTTTATCTCCTTGTTCTACAGACTGTCTTGGAAGAGTCTCTGATCTGTAAATACCACTGCTGTTATTAGTCACTGGATTATTAATGGGAGATAGTTTTAGTTGAAAGATGTTGACTTAGAGTAAGAATGCTTAGTCTAAAAGACAAAAGGAAAAATTGTACAAACTTGGTTGGAGAGGCTGAATTCAGAGATGGCTCCCACAGCCCACAGCCTCTCAGCACCCGTCTGTGATTACGTTGCTTTACCTGTGCAGATGCAATTAGTAAATGGATCCAATGGCTTTAGCACAGGGAGATGCTCTGGATGGGCTTCAGTCTAATCACAGGGACTCTTGGAAGCACAGAGGTTGTTTTGGCTGGTGGGAGGAGAGAAGTCCAGAGTTCAAAAACATAGGTGTGGAGCCTGTGGCTGCTGGCTGTGACCCAGGCTCAGGGCCCAGAGTGAGCGGGGAATGGAATGACCTCTCGTTCCAACTGTCTCTGTCTGACAGTCATCAAGGGAACAGGGACTTCAAACCGTGAGGAACTGCATTCTACTGATGACCGGAATGAGCTTGGAAATGGAGTCCCCGTCAAGCTCCTGGTCCAGGCCTGGCTGGTTGCAGCCTTTGAGTCTCTGTGATGTTGACTTGGATTCCATGGGTCAGACTGCTGTCCTTCAGCGTGATGGGCAAACACTGAGAACATTGCTCTCAGCTATTGTTAGTGGTCATTGTTACACAGAGTATACTCAGACGACCTCAAAACCCAAAACATCCCTGCTCATCTTGCACCAAATTGACCTGTCTACAGTAGGACAGATGCCTACACTGAATCCCCTGTTGGTCCCCAGCTGTAGCTGCATGCATGTAAATAAAATAGCTCTGTGGTGTACAGTCTAACAAGGTGGACCAACCATTTGATCCACTTGGCTGTTTCAAAGGTCAGGGATTGCTCAAAATAACAACAAAAGTAGCAACTATGACGGCCCTTTGTATTAGCACCTGAGGGGCAGCGTGCGATCCTGTCCCTATGCTAGACTTACTATGGGATGGTGAGCCTGAGAGACCTCCAGCCCATCCTCGTGGTGGCAAAGCTGACCGTCTCTATGTTTGTCGGTCCATGCAATGGGTCTGACTGACCTGGCATCACAGAGCTCAGTAAACGGTGCAGGAATGGCAAAACCTATGGGATGATCACACATACACTATGCACGCAAGTGTGTTTTGAAAGGCTTTCTTAAATTCCCTAGCGGTGATTTCCAATGGGATTGTATTCACAGTGTTGGAATAATTCATCCCCGCACCTCACCCAGTGTTGAATGGACAGAGCACGCTTGCTCCTTTATTGTTGAAACCCCATCCTCTATGAGACACTCCTGGTCAAGAAACAGCTTGTTATTTAAAAAAATGTAAGGATTGTGTGCATGTGTGATTATTATTTTATTTCCCCGTTCTGTTGACTTGTACAAGGTAGCCTGAGCCCTTTCCGGATCCTCTCTATCCTCCCACAGTAAAGTTAATTTATACCAAGATGATAAAAAATTTGATTTATTTTACAACACATCAGTAATTGTGCTCTACAAATAAGTTCGTAATGATAATCAACAGCATTTTCAACATAATTTAATTTGTCTTTCTCCCGAGAGGTAGTTAAATGTAGTAATAATAAGACCAGCATTATGGACTAGGCAATAGTTAATCATAGTCTGAATATGCAGACAGCCCCAATATTGTATTGACAGAAATTAAATTAACCATCAGCTCGGGCAATCAGTGGGTATACAGCTATTAAAAGCAATAAAAGCAACAAAGCCCGACCATTGCCAATTACATTTTGACATATACAAGGAGAAGGACAGATGCTCTTGATTTGAAGTTTCTGCCTTCCTTGCTGCAGGCAGGAGAGTGACACCTTACTTCAACAACAACCTCTTGCCCCTGGTTTGCTGGACGCGGGTTCATTCTCCCTGTCCGAAAAGGTATTGTTAAAAGGCTGAAATAAAGCCAAGTGAGGCGGGACTCGGAGTGGGTTAGATTTTGGGGCATCACTCTAAACTAGTTTGCCTTTGGTGTCCCAGTTTTCTGTTGTTTTGTTTTGTGTGTGTGTGTTTTGCCAGCACAGTGGCATGTGACACAAGCAGGCTGTGAGGACTCAATTGTAGGGAGTGGGAGGAGCAGGACCCAAGAGAAAGAAGAAAAAGAAACCCACTTGTTCAAAGGTTACACGGCCTCTTGTTAAACCAACCCAAGAATGCCCTTACCAAACAGCGTTCACCATTGTCTAGGAAGATGGAGTTGATTTACTTCAGTCTGAGACCAAACACGGGCCTGAGTCAAGACCTTCTTTGTGTTGTTTTCTTCCCCTTCCTCCCTCCCTCCCTCCCTCCCTTCTTCCCTCTTCATTATGTTCCTTCTTCCCTCCTCTCTCCTTACTTCTTCCTGTCTCCCTCCCTCCCTCCCTTCCTCCTTCCTTCCTTCCTCCCTACCTCCTCCCTCCTTCCTTCCTCCCTTTCTCCCTTTCTCCCTTCCTTCCTTCCTCCCTCCCTTTTCTCTTTCCTTCCTTCCTTCCTTTCTTCTTTTCCTCCCTCCCTCCCTCCGTTTTCTCCTTCCTTCCTTCCTTCCTTCCTTCCTTCCTTCCTTCCTTCCTTCCTTCCTTCCTTCCTTCTTTTCCTCCCTCCCTCCCTCCATCCTTCCCTCCCTCCTTCTTCCTTCCTTCCCTCCCTCTTTCTCTCTTTTCCTCCTTCCTTTGGTGTCTAGGCACCATCTTCCCCCTTAGGGAGGATTCCCATCAACTCAGCCTTTGAGAGTAGATGTTAGCTCATTCAGTGTTGGCTATATGGGAAACCTGGCTTAGCCATGGAGCCCAGAGGGGCTTACCCCATGTGGATTGGATATGGTTCTTGTGGCCACACCAGTGGCAAGGGTCCTAGTCATTGCATGGAGCATGGACCATCTGTGGACTGAACGTGGCTCCCATGCAGCCATCTGGTACTTGGAGAAGGTGGCACTGCCAGTGAAGGCTGACTAGGTTTGGATGCTGGGTAAATCTGTCTGTATTATCTCCAAATCATCTCTGACCTCACCTTCTCTGGAGATCTGCTGCTTGTATCTATCTTGCAGTCTGGAAAATATTTGAGGTTGGCAAGGTTGCTTGGCTTTTGCTTCTGTGGATAAAATATGGATCAGACACCTCACCAGAAGACTGCTCTATTCTAGCACTCAAAACGTGTGGATATGTTGTCTTACCTGCAAAGGCACATTCAAGCGTGATCAGGTGAAAGACCTGGAGGTGGGCAGGTGGTTCCCACAGGAGCGTGGGTGTGGTTGTAAGAGGGAGTGGCTCCGAGGTCACAGGAGATGGAGTAATGACGGAGGGGAGGAGCTGTCACAGAAGGTAGAAAGTGATGGGCAAATGCCACACCACTAGCCTTTAGGATGGAGGAAGGGCCCACAAGCTCAGGAAGGTGGGTGGCTTCTGAGCCTGGGAGGTGTAGGGAGATGACTATTCAAGAGCCACCGGGGGGCCCATCTCACCTGCTGGCGCCTCGTCCCATCAGGGCCAGAACGTCTGACCCCAAAACTGCAAGAAAATAAACTTGTGCTGCGATAGGCACAATGAGACATTGATAGAACCCTCCATCTTTTTGTAACTTACCGTTCATTAACTCTATCCTCTAGGCTAACTCCTCCATGCCTAAAGCTCTTTCTTCTTCTCCTTCCTCCTCCTCTTCCTCTTCCTCTTCCTCCTCCTTTGTTGGTTTCTGATGGAAAGTGACTTAACCTAAAGCACTCACCTTCTCCCTGACATATCTTAGAGCTGTTCTTGCTGCAAATCCCACTGAACCATCTCCTCTCCCCTTCCCCTTGAACAAATGAACCAGCCGTCTTCAAAGAGAGCCTGAGACCAAGGTTATATCTGCTGCTGGTGAAACCTTGAAACTCCTCAGTCAATACAACATTGCTCACCCACCTGCCTCTTCCTCACTCTGTTTCCATCTGCCCCTCCCTGAACTCTTTCTGCCCGGTATTTAAAGAACCTTAGTTGTAAGTGGGGTGAGCTGGCCAGAGGAGACTTGGTCACCCTTCCCAGGTTTCCTGAGTAAAGCCTGCTGCTGGTCTGCTGAGTTCACTTTCCTTACTTTGTTTTTTTCTGATATTCTCATGATTCAATTTCCTTATAGTTTCTTCTAACTGTCTCTTCATAGTTTTTCATTTTTCTAAGATCATTAAATGACACACAGTCATACACATGACATTGTGATAATTTGGTTCGTGTCACAGTGTGTGTAGTTAGGGCAGTTAGCACTTCTCTCTTCTTAAATATTTATCTTCTTTTTATTTGTGTGGGAAAATGATCACTTTCTGTTACTGTCAGAAAAATACCAGAGATATTGCTGGGAAGCTTTCTGTCTAGTCATTTGTGAACCTCCATACTGCTTTTAAGACTGGCTGAATAAGTTTGCATTCTCACCAACAGTGTAGTACATTCCTATTTGGCCACATCCCCACCAGCATCTGTTACTGTTAGTTTTCTTCAAAATGGCTATTCTAACTGGGCTGAGGTAGAATCTCAATTTTTTTCTTTGATTTGCATTTCTTTTATGGCAAGAAATATCCAACATTTCTTCAAGTGTTGGTTGTCCCTTCTTATTTCTTCTTTGGGGAAATTTCTTCAAGAAATGGAGGCAAGCTTTTTTTGTTGTTGTTTTGCTTTGTTTTTATTGTAGTGTCTGTGGTTCTTTTTTCCTTTCTTCTTTCCTGTTTTCTTTGGCTTATTCCTTTCTGTTGATGTTTATAATATCTGCATCTTTTGTCTTGTGTGTGTGTGTATATATATATGTATATTACATATATATATATATATATATATATATGAATGATTTGGGGAGGAGTAGGGGAGGCACAGAAATCGTGGGATAAAGGGTGAACCAATTTAACAATAATACTAGACACTATGTTGGAAATGAGCTATAACTTGGTGGGGGAAAGGAAAGCCAGGAGGGGAAAAAGTTGGAGAAAATGAGGGAAAGGGTGACACTGTTCAAAAAGAAATGTACTCATAATCACACTTATGTAACTGTAACCCCTCTGTACATCACTGTTAAAATAAAAGTTGTTTTAAAAAGCAAAAAAGAAAAGAAAAGAAAAATACCATAGAGAGTCAGCGTGAAAGAGGAAAGGTTTGTTTTGGCTCACAGTTTCAAAGGTTTTGGTCTACAGTCCCTTGGCTCTGTCACTTTGGTCCTGAGATGAGGCTGGACATCTTGGTGGGGAGCAGGTAGCATGGCCAAGCTGCTCACCTCGTGGTGGCCTGGAAGCTGAGAGCCAGAGAGAAGGGTCCAGGGACAAGAGAAGCCCTTCAGAGTCACGGCCCTAGTCACACACCTCTTCCAGCCAGGCCTCACTCCTTAACCTCTATCAGATTAAAATCCAAAGGTGGGTTAAAGCACACATTCCAGTAGAGCTCTTATGATCCAGTCCTCCTCAGTATTACCACCAGCTGGAGACCAAGCCTTCAGCATGGAGTCTTCAGAGGACATTCCGGATGTAAGGCAAAACAGGGGGCTCAAGATGGCCCCGTGTAGCAGGGGCCTGACAGGGTGTAGCACATGTAAACATGTCTTTCTCTGGGGCAAGAAGGGGTGGGAATTTTTTTTTAATTCTTGGCAGCTCCCCCAAATGGACTGATGGCCTATCAGGCCCTCACAAGCTGGCTTCTCATGTTACAAGTACTTCAGGTGACCATGATGTGTGGGGGTACTGCTCAGCCTCTCCCAGCCACAAATGTTCCCTTCGTGCATGCTTGGTCTGAAGAGACGGTCCATGCCCGCATGCTGCGGGGAGCTTTGGTCTCTGTGTTTACCGTGAGTCTCCGTGCTCTGCCACAATCCCAGGTCCTCCCCCTCTTCCTTGAGGCAGCAGCTGCTTTCTCCTTGTCTTGTTCCTCTTCATTGCAGAGGGAATCACTCTGGAAGCCTGTAGTTAACCATCTTATTTAGCTTTGTTCATTCTTGCTTCAGACTTTTTAAAGCCCAAAGTCTAGATGCTCGCAAGACCAAAGTGTTAGCTTTCAAACAGACCAAGACTTGCTCTGAGCTCTTGTCATATTATCATCCTGATGTGATAGAAGTCCTTGATAGGATGGCAGAAAGGACAAAAAAAAGGAACAAGAAAGAAAATTCTATCGGTTTCTTGAAATGTTATCCATACATATTACTTCAATGCTTCACAGATCTGGTAGACTGTAGCTATGCATCATGTGGCCCCAGAGATAATGTATCCCAGATGGCCTCCCAGTCTCAGAGCTTAGGAGTTTCAGATTCTAATCAAAACCTAGGCTTTTACTCACTTCTTTAGTTGGGCTGTTGATTATTTGAGGGTTTAGTTTATTGAGTTCTTTGTATACTTTGGCTATTAGGTCCTTGTCAGATGTATAGCTGGTAAGGATCATCTCCTATTCTGTAGGTTGTCATTTTAGTTTAGTGACTATGTCCTTCGGTGTGCAGAAATTTTTCAGTTTGATGCAATTCCATCTGTCAGTTCTCTTTCCTTTGCTGAGCTCTACTCAAAGTTCCTGCCTATGTCAATGAGTTCTAACGTTTTTTCCTATTCCTTCCCACAGTATTTTCAAGGTTTCGGGTCTTACATTGAAGAAGTCTTTGACCCATTTGAATGGATATTGGTACAAGATGATAGACAAGGGTACATAAAACTGAATGAAAAATGGCAACCTTGGGTTCCCTAGATGACTCTGGGAAGAAGAGATAACTTTCTTTCTCAAACCAACTTTCTTTTCTCTGAGCATGAGGCCAAGTTTTTGTTGGTGGGATTCACACTCAGAACAGAGTTGAACACTACTGACCCCATTCAAGATTGTTCAGATGGTTCTTTCTCCGGTATAGGCATCTCTTCCTACTTGGGTTTGCTGCTAGGCATAGATACCAAAGGGAGCCCTGTGCTGGGTCTATTTTAACAACTCCCAGTTTTACTTTAATATGTTCCTTTAAGTGACTATCAAAATTAAGTACACATGATGATTTGGTCTGCAGAATTCTTGACTTTAAAAAATGGTTAGGACTCCAATTCTCTACATTGCCTGTCTACAGGGGCTAAAGTCCTATCTGAAAAATGACCTTAACATGGAAATTTTAGTTGGAAATGGGCATGTGAGGGATTTATAACCTCTGGATTTATGAGTATTGAAAAAAAGGCTGGTAGGAACTATATAGTTTAGAGTTATATCAGACGGGAAATTCAACTTGAATCAGCTTGAGGTTGTGAGGGAAGCAAATAATCTCCTATCTTCCTTTTGAGCTGCTATGTGAACTTGATGGTAAATCATTTCAACTTCTTATTATTCTTGAAAGAACAACCAAGTGGGATCACAAAGAAAATAAAAAGGTTAGTGAAATTTATACAATTATTGGCAGAATTCGGGGTTAGAGCTTTCTTGGATTCATATATATTAAAGAAATATGAAGATAGCACAACTATGTATCAGTAATAAAATTTCATTGTGAGACAAAGATAATGTGAAGGTCTGAAGGGCAAATACCATAGTTAACCTGGGCTTGGCTTATTCTGGTGAAGTCAGAGTGTAGAGTAAGGACATCCATAGATGAAGGAAGATATTTTGTAGACTATTGAGACCTAAAAGGTCAGGGTCATAACTCTCTTTTAGCAGATAAAAACAAAGATCACCATAGAAATGCAACTGTTTAAGAGTTACCCAGAGGATTCAGGGACACAGTGTCCAGGGTGGCTTGCTGGATAGCTCATTGTGATCCCAAATCTTTGAAAGGTCCTCTAGGCCAGTGTCCAAGGTTCTCAGTGATTTTCCATCAATACTAAGCACCTGTGTTAGAACCAGAGGATGCTGAGATCGAACAGCACAGCACAGTATCTCCAACACTTTGGAAGCTGTGTCTTGTTTGCTTATGTCACATGTGCAACCACAAAGTAAGTGGAGTTTATGGTACATCTAATTGGGGTGAGATTCGGGGAAAGGAGAGTGTCTACGTAGATGGAAATGGTGGCCTATGGATCAGGGAAACTTATTTTAAAAGGAGCTACAAGAACAGGGAAAGATTTGAAAGAAGTCACAGAACTAAGTAAGGTTCTTGTTGGGAGACCAAAGAGGGGAAATGCATAAGGCTGTCAGATGAAATGGGTGAGTTTAGTAAGCATCTCTTGTGTTCCTTGGGCAGGTAGGAAGCTCTGTGAAAGAAGCAACCAGGAATTGAGGAATGAATCCTAGTGGTCTCTGATCGTTACACTGAAGAACTGAGATTCCAGCGTTAGACCACATGCCCAGCAGGTTATAGCTGGTGGTGCAATTCTGGCCCCTGCCTGGTTTTATAAATAAAGCTTTATCAGAGCACGGTCAGGCCATGTGGCACTGGTGGCACATAGAGTTGGGCCCAGCAGAGCCTAGATTATCTTTGTTTATTTTCCCCTCAAAATATGAGCAGCACAGCCTGAGTCTTTTTGAGTATTTCAGAATCCATGTTTGATACATGATGTTCCAACTAATGGAGCATGCCGTGGAACCCTGACTTTAGAGTTAGAGGGGGATTTATGGCTCTAAAAAATAAAAGTTCAGTTCAAGGAGCCATGAAAAAAATCACAGTGAACACAGAAGGTGGGCTAGTCTTTGGATGGCATCTTAGAGTTTTGAAAGAGGTGTCATCTAAAGCCATTGGAAGCAGACAGACACACCACTGCTCTGGCTGTCCTCTTCCTTCCTCCCCCTCTCCCCCGCCACTTTTAATGTTTCCTCTCTTAAGGTCACACGTCTCATTTCTCCTCTGCCAGATCTTTGCCAATGAAGGATGAAGAAGGGCTGATGCATGACATAGGAAATTACTTTTCTGGGAACTGGACTGGTTGTAGATTTCCCTTCTGCCATACTCGGACCCACCCCCCTCCCTGAAGGGTGATTTGTTAGACGTGGAGCTTCCTCTAAGCAGAGGGTAGCGAGGAGTGTTGTAAAACTGCAGGTCACTCTGCCTTCTCTGGTTACTTCACTCGGCAATGAAAAACCAGATTGCTATCTCAAAATGGCATGTCCCCCTCTGCACTCTGAAATATTAAACATATATGCACACATGTACACAGACATAAATAAAGCTACCCTTGTGTGCCTGAGCGTGGGACGCTACCAATATATAACCACGCAGGAGATTTTTCTAGGTGATATTTCCTTCTTTGCAAACATCCACCCATATATTACTGCACTGACAGCAGAATTCACTTTACAAGCACTTTTATTTTCCATAACAGTTACCCAAAGAAGAAGTTTCTACCATGCTGAGTGGCGGGTTTGTGCACACGGACGTAAGGCCACGGCTGATTCTCTGTTATGACATCCATCTTCACTTATGAGGAAAGACAGGATATCTCTCTGGTCTCTCTGTCACTGGTGAGTTCTCCTCCCCTTTCTCCACAAAGATATATGTCACAACACAGATCAGCCGCCAGGTAATTTCTCTTTCTCTGTGCAGAAGGCATAAACATTGCCAGTTGCTGACAAGAAGTTGGTACATAAAGGGCAGAAGACTCCACTTGGCATCTGCCTGTTGTAAAGTGGGGAATGTGGAGAGTTGCCCCTTCTGCTCGTGTAGTGAGTCACCTTGAGTTCCTTTCATGGCATCTTCCTCCCCCTGGGGAGGGGCTCTCTTGGCTCACACCAGGCTCTGCAGAGACCCTGATGACCGTTCTCCCCAACAGGACTGCTGGTTCTCATCTTTCCCCTCCACCCACTACCTTCGTCTTGACCGTCTGTTTTCTCTGTCCATGTTTCTATTCTCCCTGTTTCTGAGGAAGGAGTCAAGAGTCTTTTTCTGTTTTTCATGACAATATCTTACCCTGTCCTCCTGACTGAGACTTTTCTCTCTCTATTTTTATTTTCGAATTGCTTCCATTCTTTCCACATGTGTTGCCTCTCGGAATTGCTCACCGTCTGGCTCCCAATTCCAGAGGGCTAAATATGGAAGGCCTCAGCATCTCTGCACCTCCCTGTCCTCTCATTCCAATAACCCCCACACCATGTGTGCCCATCATCCACGTCCCCTTCCAACACCTCCTCCACACACTGTCTTGCTTGGCTTCTAGAATGCCACCGTCTTCTTTGTTTGGTATTTGTTGCACTGGCTCCTCTTCCTCCTTCTCTGGGTTTTGGATCAACTAGGACTGCATCCAGTAATAGACCCTCCAAGTGGCAGTGACTAAGCCAAGAGGAGAGAGGGCATCTGAAGGTCAGCCAAGGTTGGTGTTGCTTTGATGCTAAGGGATGCCATCCTGGACTCTTTAGTGTATTGGCTTCCAGCCTTATATTTGTCACCTCAGGACTGTGAGATGACTGCCACCTGAGATTTAACGTCCTCACCACACCTCCCTGCAAATCTGGAAGGAAGTATACATGAAAGAATCAAGTCTTCCCGTTCCCTTTTTCTTTTTCTGAGGTTTTCCCAAAAGCCGGAGCAGAGTTTCCTTGTGTCTCACTGGGCAGAACTGCGCTGTAGGCTAACCTGCTCATTGCCCCATCCAGAGTGTCTAGCAAGAATTAGCACAATGGGATGGAATACTCAAGGTTTGTTGCCTGAGGCCTAACCTCTACCTTCTTCAAAATCAAGGAGCCGCCATTTGTAATAGGTTGAATCATGTCTCCCTGCAAAGGTTTGCCTTAGGTCCTACCCCCATACAGGCAAGTGGAGGGAAGGAGACCATCTTCAAAGTTGTCACTAAGTCAATGGTCTTCAGAAGAGGTCATCCTGGAGAGCACCGTCATCTCACAGCTGGTGTCCTTACAAGAGAAAAGTGCGGGATGTGAGGGCGATCTGGCTGCGACATCTGTCACCCCATTGATCGCCAGGGTTGATTCGGCTGATGTGGCTGGCTAGGCGGGTGACCCCTTCCTCCCTCACCGCTCCATGTGCGTCCCTCCCGAAGCTGCGCGCTCGGTCGAAGACGACGACCATCCCTGATAGAGGAGGACCGGTCTTCGGTCAAGGGTATACGAGTAGCTGCGCTCCCCTGCTAGAACCTCCAAACAAGCTCTCAAGAGAAAAGTGGGATATTTGAAACCTGGAGAGACACAAAGGAGACCCACAGGGGAGAAGGCCACATGAAGGGAATGGCGGAGATGGGAGAGCTGGAACAGGAAGCCCGAGGTCACCGGGAGCCCCCAGGAGCTGGGTGAAGGCAGGAGAGATCATCTTGCTTTGGCAATGGCAGGAGTGTAATCTCACCCCACTTTGAGTTTGGACCTGTGGTTTCTAGAACTGAGAATAAACTCCTGCTGCCTTAAGCCACCAGATTTGTGTTCCAGGACCCCGAGGAACTGTGGTGCCATGAGATGAACTGTGAGCAAGGAGGATGGGAGAGTGGAGGAGAGCGCCCCAAGTGCCTCTCTCCTGTCCTTTACTTGTTTACAACGAGCTTTCCCCCAAAGGACCTCTTCTAGGCCCCTGACTTGCAAGTCACAGCCTGTCAAATCTTACCCTCCACCACATGCCTCTCCGAGTCACTCATTTCATGGTGACTGATACCAGCAAACACTTCCAGACCGTCTGTGGATGCCCTCGAACTCAGTGTCTTCAACCAAACCAGCTCTCCCTCCTTAACCCAACCCCTCTAATATTTCATCCACACAGTAGTAGTTCTTTATTCTCCTTACAATACAGATTTTCTGGGGGTGGGATTGGAGATGAACACGGTCTCATGTTGTAGGCCAAGCTGGTCTGGAACTCTCATTCCTCCTGCCTCAGCCTCCAGACTGCTGGGATTATAGGAGCGGACCATCACACTCCACTGTAATATGAATTCTTGTGCAAGTTGGCCTTAAAGACTGTGGTGGCTCAAGTGGTAGAGTGCTAGCCTTGAGCTGAAGAGCTGAGGGACAGCGCCCAGGCCCAGAGTTTAGGCCCCATGATTGACAAAAAAAAAAGACTTGGTTTTGAAACTGTGTTTTCCTAGTGGGAATATTTTTTGGAAGAAAATGTAAATCCTCATAAAAACTTGTATTGGTGTCTCTGGAAGCCCTTGTGTCTGATATCTAATTGGCCATCCAATGGTTCAGAATTCCTCCTTTCTGAGTCCTACTTGGATGCCCTCCTATCCACTGTTGATGAGAAGGATACCCCCCAAACCTTCCCCAAACAGGAAGTATCAGCATGAGGTTTTAATGCATGCCTTACATTATCAGCCAAGGCCCCCAAGGCCCCAAAGACAATATCTTATCCACAGTGTTTGGGCACCTTTGGATCAGTCAGTTGTTAATAGTTCAGGTTTGAAACCAAAACATCCCGTTTCTCTTCTCTAAATCGGCGTAATCAGTTTATCTTTTAATTTTAATTTATTGCTGATATCATGACTTGGACTGAGGGCCTCACCCTCACTGAACATTCTTACTCATGGTTGCACTCTACCCCTTGAGCTACCCCTCTGGCCTTGCTTTTCACTGGTTATTGTCTTGTGATGTTCTGTCTGGGCTGGCTTCAAATGGCCATCTTCCAGACCTCAGCCTCCTCAGCAGCTGGGGTCACAGGCCACCAGTGCCTGGCCTACTAGTGCATTTATTTCAGCATTCTCAGCACCCAGGGTGGGCTGCTGAAAGGGTGCACAGGGCCGGTTACCACCTGCAGCCACACAGTGTGTCAGGATTGGATTTACCTGGGAGCAGCTGGGGCTGGCATCAGACCGCCAGTATTCATGAACTCGACTTCCAGAGTTTCTGTCAGTCAAAATATCATTATTGTTTGTTGGCATCTTGTCATGTCAACTTCATCCAAGAGAGCATGTATCATAACTCACGGCAGCTTACAATTGCCCCTCACTGGTTTGGTATCAGGCTCAGGTCTGAAAATTTAAATTATTTAACAAGCAACAAGTCATTGGTTTGTGTGTAGTCTCATTTCCCAGATCCTCTAAGATGGAGGCTCGTGGAAGGTTTTTTGCTTTTTTCTTTTCAAATCTGAGCTTTCCTCATTCTGTGCTTCTGCCTTGGCCATTTCTTGGGCTGGGACTGTATACACCTCCCCTTGGATTTATGCCTGAAAGTCTATGCTCTCACCTGCACAGGTATGGCTTCTACCTGTGAAGCTCACTTCCCTCAGCCATGTAATTGATTAACATCTGTCATTCCCTAGGATACATTCATGACAAGATGCAGGGGCTTGTGCTTTGTGTGAGAGACAAACATTTAAGCAAATATAATACTGCACTAAGTGTCACAATCGTTAGCAGAGAGCACAAGAAATGGAGTGCTGGGGATGGGGTGAACAGAATGGGGAGGGAGATTGATGAGGAGGGGTTGATTTGAAGGACACTTGACGGGCAAGAAGCATAATCCTGTGGGAAGCCATTTATGATTCCTCTCGACTTTCTCTAGCATCTATCATGCTCTTGGTAGGTAATGAGAGATCAATAAATTCAAAGTGAATATAGGCAGATGGGTGGGTGAATAAGTGAGTGGATAGATGGACTACCCCATTAACAAATAGATGGGAGAGTGGAGAAACGCATGGATTGTTGGGTAGATGGATGGATGGGTGAGTGGTGCATGAATAGATGGACTATTTCATCAATGAGGAGATGGGGGTGGGGATATAAGTGAATTGGTGGGTAGATGGAAGCAGAGATGGTTAGCTAGGTGGATGGATGAATAGATGGATGAGTGAATAATTGAATGCACGGGAGAATGAATGGATGGAACTATGAGCGGACATATGGATAACAGACTGAGGATGAAAATGGACAATCAGGTAGAATATTGACCCTTGAAGGACCTTTTTGTAATATTTACAAGATATAAGATTCCTTAAACAAGATACTGTTCATTGCCCATGTTCACCTGAATAAAGTTTCAACAAAGAAGAGTGAGGAGACATTTTTTTTTATCTCATGAATGTAGGTTGGGCCTTGGTCAGTTGCTAAGGTCCTGAAGAGCCCTTTCTCACCAGGTGCTAGTACAGGGACTCGTGTAATGGGTGCAGGTAGTCATGGAAGCCGAGAGATCCTCCCAGAACAAGGGGCGCGTGTAATGGGCGCAGGTAGTCATGGAAGCCGAGAGATCCTCCCAGAACAAGGGGCGCGTGTAATGGGTGCAGGTAGTCATGGAAGCCGAGAGATCCTCCCAGAACAAGGGGCGCGTGTAATGGGTGCAGGTAGTCATGGAAGCCGAGAGATCCTCCCAGAACAAGGGGCGCGTGTAATGGGTGCAGGTAGTCATGGAAGCCGAGAGATCCTCCCAGAACCAGATCTCAGCCCTTCTTCAGCACCTCATACCCAGGTTTGACTGTCTCTTGTGCTATAAAGAAGCTGCCAGTTCTGGTAGATCTTATACTCCATGAGGGTACAGACCATACTAGCTTTGTTTGCCAGCCCCAGCTCCAGTGTCTGATGACTTCCCAGCGAGCAGGATTCATCTTGAGGATTGATCTTGAGGATCAAGAGGCCCGGCTCAGGTTGACGGGGTAGAAGAGACAGAGGGTGCACCAGGTGCCTGGTTTGTGGGACTCAGCAGGTTCAGAAATTATTTCCTCTGCCTGGGTTTCAGGAGCAAGAGAAGCAGAGGACAGTTGTGGAATGGCCAGTGAGGGAAACCCCTGGAGGTTGCATGGTAGCCATTTACAAGAGCAATATGAAGGAATGTGAACTAGTCACCTGGGCACCAAGCAGAGGGCCGGAATGACCCATCACAAGCACTGTGCAGACCTGGAAGGAACGCTGAGCCTCGGGATTTCAGCTGTCCCTCCACACCTCGTGCTGTTGGACTTTTCACCTCTGCGGTCCCGAAGCATCGCACACACCATGACCTAAATCTGAGAGCCACAGAGTGGCCATCCACTGACATCCCCTCAAGCACTGCCCTGTAGATAATGGCTCTTTTAAAGCCACTCAGTGCTGTATTGACAGAAATTAAATTAGCCATCAGTGCTGCAATCAGTGGCTATGGAGCCGTTAGAGGCAATAAAGGCCATGTTCTCCAACCGTAGTCAATTATGCTGTGACACTGTGATGAGAAGGGACAGCTGCTTTTTGATTGGGAGGGAAGGAGGTGGAGGTCTGCCTCCCAGCCAGAAGGCACAGGTTCAAGCCTGGCCTTTAGGGTCCTTATTGATTCTAATCGCCATAGTCACTGTAGAGCAGTTGTGTCCCCAGAGACTCTGCCCATTGGAGAGAAGCTAAAGCTCAAGAAACTTCGGGGCCATCACAATAAAACTGAGGACCTAGGGAAATGAGAGGGACTCATTCCACAGTGCTCGGCTGGGGGTGCGAGGGGTACAGAATCAGGCAGTCTGCTTACAACTCAAGTGTGCCCCTGGCTTGCTGTCCACTGCAAAGGAGGGCAGTCACCTCTCTGATCCCAAGCTCCTCATCTCTCAAAGGTATGATGAGAACTTGAGGCTGAGAGCCCAGCCCAGCATGGTCCCTGTAAATGTCATTTCCTTTCTCATGACGTAGGCACAACCAGACAAGGACTCTAGCCTTCTGATGAGGTTCTAGCCCATTAACTCCAGCCCTGAGACTTGACCTTCCTTTCTCATGGCTGTTCTAGGCTTTATCCATCTTTGGGAAAATGGGAGAGAGAGGTAGCAATGGAAAGGGAAAATGCGAGAGATGAGAAGACAGAAGCTTTGACTTCCATGTCAGCTGCTTTCTGTTACTGTACAAAATGCCTAGGGCAAGCAATTGAAAGAAGGAGCAGTTGATTTTGACTCGTGGTTTCAGAGTTTTTGTTGCTTCTTGGCCCATAACAAGACAGAAAATTAAAGCTGGAGTTGTGGGGTGTCTCTTAGGCCCCCTAGGCCTGATCTTTGTGCCTTTCCTTGCTAATGAATTTTTGGGTGTGTGGCTTTCTCCCCCATTTTCTCCACAATCCCTGTTTCCTTTTTATTGTGTGATCGTATACAATAGATGGTTTTATAGCAGAACCAGCTCACATGATCATGGAGTCTGAAAAGTTGCAGTCACAAGTTGAAGATCCAGGAGAGGTAGTGGTGTAAATCTTAAAGCCCAAGGACAGGAGAAGCTAGTGTCCTAGCTGAAAGAGAGTCAGGCAGAGGAGAAATTCTAACTAAGCCTATTTGTTCTCTTCTGGGCTTCAGGAGAGGAGGTAAAGCCCCCTCAAGTGGAAAAAGCCATACAATTCTACTTAGCCTGCCAATTCAAAGTTTCAAGCTCGTCTAGGTACATCCTCACAGACATACTCAGAGATCATAATTGATCAATTATCTGGGCAGCCCTTGCCCAGTCAAGATGACACATGGGCCTGGACTTCTCTTGAAGACTCCCTCATGCTCCATCCCTTCCAGACCACCTCCAGCCCTTTCCTCCCTCTCTCTCTCTCTGTGATATCCACTGTCAGCCCTCCATTGGTAGCAAATGAACTACAGGTTACTCAGAGCATCAGTGCTTTTATAATCTCCGTCTGCTTGGAAAGCTCTCTTCTTAGAGGTTCTATAGGCTGCTCATGCTTTTCCAAACCCGTTAGTTGTAGGCTTTTCAATCCAGTAAATGATACCATAATAATGATGGTTCTAAAGGCTGCAGAATGGGAGGGAGAGGTAAGGTTTGAATATACTCTGGACATGCTAGTCAGAAGTTACTCATTTTCACTATAAGTTCTGAAAAAAATGCTTAGGAAATGTATCACTGGCAGGGCTCACTGGCTTGTGGTGTGGTACTTCCTTTGCTTTTGTCCCCATGGACAGCCCTGGAACTGACACAAAGAGAAAAAACACTCTTCTGTTCTTGTCACCTAGAACAGTTTATCCTACCTAAAGCTAGAAAACTTCCTTCAAGAAATCCAGCTCTAAGCTGAGTATGGTCAAAAGAATTAGAAGACAAATTTAGATGGCTGGTTCAATTTATTGCTGCCTTTGGGAAGTATAGTATTAAAGCGTCTTTTCTTCCACTAGTGTGTTACAGCCACAGTAATAATGGTATTAATAATGATAACATCACCAGGCACCATTGGTCACACTTGTAATTTAGCTACTCAGGAAGTTGAGAACTAGATAAAGTTTGAAGTAAGTCTGGACAGAAATGTCCTTGAGGCTCTTATCTCCACAAACCAGAAAAAAGCTGGACTGGAAGTGTGTCTCAAGTGGTAGAATGTCAACTATAATTTAAAAAAAAAATCTGAGTGAATGCAAGGACCTGAGTTTGTACTGATAAAGAAAATTATTAAATACTAATAACAATAACATTAATATTATCCATGCTTACTGTCACTTTATTTTATTTTATTTTTTGTCATGGGGCTTGAACTCTGGGCCTGGGTGCTGTCCCTCAGCTCTTCAGCTCAAGGTGAGTGTTCTATTACTTGAGCCACAACGTCTCTTCTGGTTTTCTGGTGGTTAATTGGAGATAAGAGTCTCATGGACTTTCCTGCCTGGGCTGCCTTTGAACCAAGATTCTTAGATCTCAGCCTCCTGAATAGCTAGGATTACAGGTATCAGCCACCAGCACCCAACTTGTCACTTTATCTTGAAGACCTCTTAATATTTATGGTCAGAATCTAAGAGAAGACCCTGTCTTTAATGGACACTTAAAGCCTTACTGAATGGAATTTTCTACCATGTGGTACAACTTGAGGATTCTTCCCATATCTTTTTATTGAAGACATCTGACTGACCACCTTCTCAAAAGCTGAGCTTAGAATGGCAGCAACAGTTCAACAAGTGAAGCTATGTATTCTCACTTTCTCTCTCCACATACATATATATATATACTGCACTGCCAGCTCTTAGTCATCTTTTAATTAAAAGTACTTTTTGTTGAATGTTCAACTGTCTCGATTGCCTTTGTATGAGGAGTAGGGAGGTTGCCATGGAGAGGTGCGTTGCTATGGGACTCTTGTGTCAGAACCAGAGTCGAAATGGTAATGGTCATGTCAATTCCAATAATAATTTTTTTAAAAGGATTCTCAACAGCTTCATTAAATAGAAGAACTTTTATTTCTTCCTTTCTTGTCATCATGCCAAGCCTAACAGAAGGAGAAATATTGGATTTTTGTAAAGAGACAGACAATGGGGCCAGCTGTATGCGCTGTCAGTGGTGAGAAAGTTCATATCAATTTGCTAGAAAAGTCATAAATGGCCCCTCTGTTCTGGATTGGCTCTTCCCTGAGTGGGATTTTTTGTTAATGTGATAATTTGATTTTTAATCTTTAAAATCTCTTCCTTTTGGGTCTGTGGCTGCTTGGGCCTAGCCTCTCAGGTGGGCTGAGACAGAGCCTCAGCCTTCCCTGGGAGCCCCGGGCACAGGTGGGTTTTGATCCTGCTTTATGGACAGAACAGGATGTGGACTTGTCTGGGTGCTCCTCCCTGGCTGTCTGTGGGTAGCACAGGGAAACGCCTCAATTCTGACTCTTCCTTTTTCTCAAGGCTAGTGCTCTACCATGTGAGCCACAGCCCCATTTCCAGATTTTGGGTAGTTTGTTAGAGATAAGCTTCTCATGGACTTTGCTGCCTCTGTTAGCTCGAAACCACATTCCTCAGCGCTCAGCCTCCTGAGTAGCTAGGATTCCAGGCGTGACTGACAGGTGCTTGGCTCTGAGTCTTTCTTTTATACCTGGCAAGATGGAGAACTGGTCATTGCTATGATGGAGCCTCTTCCCTCATTGGGTCCCTAAGCTCCCTTCTTCCTCTCCTGCCACAGCATCTCTGCGTGTTCTCTCCCCTCTCCACAACCAGACCCCACTTCCTAACCATCTGGCCTCTGGTGTTCCTTCCTCAAGATCCAGACTTGGTCCTTGGTTACTTCTTGCAGCCTAGGAGAGTGGTCAGTGCAAGGCTCTGAGAGCCACATATTTGGGTCTGCTCTGCCTGGGCTTGCTGAGGAGTCTGGGTAAATTCAGTGACCTCGCTGTGTCAGGCCCTGGGGAGAAAGTAAGGCCGAGGTCCTGTTCTCTCATGCCCGGTCCAGTAAGGCTGTTGTGTGTGGCTCCTTGGGCATGGTCAGCATTTGGTATTGTCACTTCTTGGGGTTTAAAGACATGAGAACTTAGAGAAGAGATAACCAGGTCTGCTGGCCCTCAGGTGGGAGCCATTATTCTAATATGAAAGCTGTCCTGGAGCCTTGGCTGATGATCAAGTGCTGACGAAGACATCAGGACCCCACTTCAACATGGGTGATGTCCTGACACAAAGAGACAATGCAGACACAGACATAAACGCAGAGGAGACAGCCGCAGGAAGACTCAGGCCGAGCTCAGGGCACAGCACCTGCAGGCCATGGAACACAGCACAGGCCCAGAAGCAGGAGAAGGTACCCCCAACATGGGATAGAGAAGAACTAACTCTTGGCATGCCTGCATCTTGAACTTGGGACCTTGAGAACTACGAGACACTTTGTTTCTCTTGTTTTAGTCTCTCCTTGGTGGTACTTTGTTACAAGGAGTGGACTGGGCAGAAAAAACCCAAGAGGATGAGGGGAGGTGGCAAGTATTAAATACCACATTGGACTAAGTATTCCAAGAGATGGCAGAAGACAGAGCCACCAGGGAGAGCATCCTGGAGGAGGAAGACCGTGCTGGGCTTCAAGGAATGAGTGAGACTGAGACTTGTAGTGATAAGTTGGGATGAGTAGCAAGTGGGGGGACCAGGGAGGAATGGCAGCCTTCAGGGTGTTGGAGACAAAGTCTTTCCATCTGGATGTGTGTGTGTGTGTGCGTGTGTGTGTGTGCGCGTGCGTGCGTGCATGCAATGGAATCATTGTCTTTCAAATTTATCTGTGGAATTAGATGACAGTACTTCATCATAAAGGAAGCTGTCCCTTCTCTCCCTCCAGATTCCCAGGGTTTTGAGCTCAGTCTGTCTTCCTGTGGGAGGTTTTGATTTGGAGAAGCAAATAAGGGGATGGATTGTGCGTGCATGTATGCCAGGGCTGGAATCAGCAGACTTGTCAGTTCATCTAGAGATTCCGCTTGGGTTAGCATCGTTAGGGATTGTGGCTGACAAGGGAAGGGGTGGGGAGAGCGGGATCCTTGGCTAAAAGTTTCAGTGGTGCACTTTTGTAGAGACAACATTTTAGGCTGTGAATTTCAAGAGGGAAGTTTCTGAAGAGATCTCCAAATGCCTGCTTGTTTGGGGGTGAAGTGTTAATATCCTCGCATTCCGGAAGCTCAAGGCTTCCCCACATCTCAGTGAAGACAGAAAGCTCAATACTGGTTCACGGGTTGTGCCAAGGGTAGATGCTAAGATGTGGGAAGGCAGGGCTGGCGGGGTGGGGTAGTGGGGGTGAGTCTGGACGCATTCTGAGCTTGCTTTGCAAGTTTTCTCCAGACTTCAATCTGTCCCCCAATTAAAAGCACATGACTACTAATAATTTATAAAAAGGTAAAGGACACACAGATTTATTTTCCCCCTCTCACTTTCTGCTGGCCTTGACCTTTCGAAGTCCACAGAGATAGTTCTTTCTGTGTGATACCTGCAGCTTGATTATGCAAATCATATGTAAATGTGCTGAGGAATGGGGGAGGGTGTTGATCTTCACAGGTAGTGCCCAGGAATGTGGGTATGGGTGTGTTTTAGGTGTGCAATGCTAAGCTTTCGGGGTGAGATCTGTGTGCATCCTCCTGTCTGTGTGCTGGCGAGCAGGTTGGGGAGGTGCAGTGTGTGGAAATAAGTGTATTTGGACACGACTATGTACCCTAGGGGGGCTTCGGGCAGTGGGTGCGTAGGTGTTGGCATTAGAGGTGTGTGAGGGCACTTTAGCCTTAGCCCGCCACCTCTGGCCACATTCTCTGCTTTGCCTAGCTGTCCCCATCTTCACCCTAACTGGAAAACGCAGCTTCCCTCCTTTTGATTGGTGGATCTCCCCCTGTTCCCTTCTTCCATCAATGAGGGAAAGAGGAAATAAAAAAAAGCTTTCCTTGGCAACCGAAATACCTTTAAGTGTACCATAATTACCATCTCTCTGGCCTCTTCCCTCCCCGCTGGGACAATTCCACAGACCCTACAACATACACTTAAATCTTCAACTTCGCACAGGCGCTCCACGCACACGGGGAAGATTTGATTAAAATTACAGTGCTTTAGGTTCAACTTCACCTATTAAGGGAAAGAAAAAAAATAAAGAGGGAAAGAAACAGATCGGGTGCTAGACTTTTTTCCCCCTTTCTAGAGAAATAACTAGGCCACGGTAATTACCGGGGCCCTGCTGTGCACCCTCAAAGGCTCCCTGGTGGTATTTTCCTGCTACCTGTCTCTGTAGAGATGTTGACATCAACACTGACTGATCACTGAGCTAGCACCACCTCCTCTGAGCTGCCCCAGCCCCTCCTCGCTCCCCTTCCTCCCTCCCCCCCACCTTGTTCTGTCCTTTCTCCTTTCCCCAGTAATTCTCTTTTTCTTTAAGTCTTCTAACAGGAAAGAAGAGGAGGTGTCCACAGCTGCTCGAGCACTTCTGGTTGCAAGGTTCCTCTCTCTCTCTCTCTCTCTCTCTCTCTCTCTCTCTCTCTCTCCAGCTCACTGGGTAGTGACTTCTGCCTCCTCCAGGCAGCCTTCCCAGGGAGCCTTACTCCCTAGCTCTCCCGAAGGGATGGGTGTCACTCTGCTATTTGTGCTAGTTCAGAGCACATTTCAGATCCTTGAATACAGAGGCTTATGCACAAAGTAGGGTCTCTGTATGGAGTGGCCCAGCAGACACAGGAACAGGGCCTACATACTTGTAGAGCCTACACAAATGTTTTTGACTTTGTTTTTTCTTGTACTAGATTTCAGACTTGGGGCCTTGTACATTCTTAGCTTGTTGGCTTGGCTGGTAGTCTAACCACTTGAGTCACACCCCCAGCCTGGCCATTTGCTGGTTAAATTGGAGATGGAAATCTCACACAGACGTCTCTGCCCAGCATGGCTTTGAGCCATGATCCTCAGGATCTCAGCCTTGAGAGTAGCTAGAATCGTAGCCATGAGCTACCATCGTCCAAGGCTTGACAAGTTCTCTCTTAAAAGGAAGCTTTATGTAATAACGGTAATAATATCATGGATGACACCACACAATGCAAACACGCTCATATTAATATATGTCTACTGTGGTGGAAGGAGACTCAGGAGATAAAACTGTAATGACAAAGAGTCGCAAGGCGTCCTGGGGCCAAGATGTGTTTGTTGACTGGCTCTGTGTGTTCCTCCACAGCAGACACTGGAGTCTTTTCCACGTGGAATTCGCCCCCTGGAACCGGTAGATCTGATTAGGCCTGGATCACCACTTTGGGCATCTTGATCCTCATTAGTTCAATCAGTTCAGGGTTCCATGGCTACTCGTGACACGTTTGCTCATGGCTACACTTGGAAGACAAGAAGCAGAGATAACTCTGGGATCTGGGGGTAAGTTCCAGGCCCGGGGCTGTACTGTGTTTTCCTGTGAGCCTGGAGCAAGGGTTTTTCCTCTTGTGACTCAGTCTCCTTGCTTGTCTACAGCCACATGACTGGTCGGGCCAGGATCTCACACAGGGCTTCCCTGGAATGGGAGAGTGGGGAGGCCCACGCCCAGTGCAGAGATGGCTTAGTACAAGCAGTTGGGATGGCTCAAGGGAAGTGAGGGGAAAGGTGGCTGCCCCACCTAGTCCCTGCCCAGCGTGGCTCAAGCCCACTGTTGCTGCAGCCTATGAAGATCAAATAGCCTGGTGGCCCCTGTCTCTCAAGGACACTAGCCTAGGGGACACCAGTGTCCCCATAGGAACAGACTGAGACTGTACACAACCAGAGGGAAGGTTGCATGGTACCACAGGAACACCGCCTTAGGACAACAGCTCTGTGGCCTTGGGCAAATTACCTCCCTCTCTGATCTCCAGCATTGTTACTCATCAGCTTGAATACTTTCTCCTGCTAATTGGTTGATAGATCTATATTCTTGCCATACTGTTTTTCTAAATGTAGTTTTAGAATGTGTTTTAATATGTGGCAAGGCAGGTTGAGTTTGCAACTCATTTAAAATGATACAGTCATCTTTCCACATCTGTGGATGGATTTTGCATACTCTGACTCCATCAATCACAGACTGAAACTACTGTTTTAAATTTGCATCTGTACTGCACAGGCATAGGCCTTTGGTTACCATTCTGGAAACAAAACAGTGTAGCAACCATTTTACATGGTAATGATGTGTGATAAGTCATCTAGCCACCATTTAAGTGCACCTGCCGGAAGACATGCGTGTGGGTTACTATGATAGTGTGACACCACAGACGCATGTGCAGATACCATGCAGTTTGTACAATCATGGGCTGGGTTGTGTGGGGCCAATTCCACGCAGATGTGGAGACAGGACTGTGCTCAGGAAGTGTGCATCTGTCTCTTCCGTCTTGTCAGGAACTGGTATGTGGCCATGTTCCTGGACCTAGTGCAGGCTAGCAACGCAGCTATCTGAAGAACACTGCCCTCGTGGTCCGTGACCATCACAGGGCCTGGGTATAAAACCCTGAGAAACGTTCCACACCAGGGCCCACTGGCCAGTCAGTCAGAGGGCCCTTGTGTTCCATTGTTCCTTCCCATTGCTGCTGCCCCCACTCAGATGGTTGGCCTGTGGTTGAGAATTACTAGACTAGCTCTTCTTCTCACTTGACCTGAGTTCCTCTCTCCAGTGACCCCAGTAGCTGCCCCTTCCGGGCATCCCGGTTGGGGGGGGTGGGAGAATAAACCTGGCTCAAAACGCTCTCTGTGTCCCCCTGACACGGCTTCCTGGGGTTCTCAAGCAAACAAAAGTGTCCGTTCGAGACACTATCGGCCTCTGTCTGGCCTGAGAGAGGCGGCCGCATCCTTCACCTGTCACTGAGCAAGATTTATTCGTGACCTTCAGCCCGTGTGACTGCGTAGCAACCTTGAATCCAGAAGCGGAGAATCACCCATTTCCAAGGAAATTCCTTAAACCAGGATGCAGAATGACTTTCCTCTCTTTTTTTTCCCTAATCCCAGTGGGTATTTTTTTTAAACCTCTCTTCTTGTTTTTATAGGCTGTATTTCTTCTTTTGGACAAGATAAGCCACTATGGAGCACCAAACTGGAATGAACATTTTTAAGTCCTTAAAAATAGAGGTGGGGGGGGCTTGGGGAGAGAAAGGAGAGAAGAAAAGGGAAGAGAGGGAGAGAGGGAGGGAGGAAAAGAGGGAGAGAGAGAAATGGGAAACACTAAAGTCCTGGATGTGGCTCCAGCTTTGGTGGCTCAGGCCCCAGCTTATTTTAGGGAAGCCATTTGTCCCGTCCCTATTTATACAACAGGATGCGGAACAAGTTGTTCCTGCCTGTGTCCTGCTGCCTGTCAAAAAGAAATCTGTCTGGAGGAAAAGCCAATTAGCTCCAACGTCTTTCATTGGCATGCATTTCACTTGCACACTGAGTCATCTCCCACTCTGCGAGCATCACGTCTGTCTGGGGGCAGGGCAGGTCCTAGCAGAAAAGGACAGGGCCCGGGGGGGGGGGGCAGGACAGGGGCTGGAGGGACAGGACAAGACAGGCCCAGTGGGACAAGACTGGGCCCAGCAGGACCTAGGACAGGGCAGGACCCAACAGAACAGAGTAGGACAGGACAGAGGGACAGGTCAGGATGAGGCCTAGCAAGACAGGACAGAACCCAGCCAGTCAGAACTGAATCAAACAGACAGCACAATGGGACAGAACAGAATCTAACAAGACAGCATGGAGGGTGTGGCCGATGCAGCATGGAGTCTCTTTCTCTTTCCGATGTTGAAGAGTCAGTGAGTCGCTCATCTCAGCATTCCCTGATCTGAAGAAATCATGCCAGTCACAATTGCAAGGTCAGCAGAATTGCACTAAAATCCAAATGAGAATAGTAGTTATCACGTGTGTGACCCACCTGTGGTGTCTCATTTAATCCCCGGTACGATCTGAGAGAAAGTACTGCTATCGTGATCACTTTACAAGTTAGAAGTCAAGCTATCCAACCTGGTTCTTCCTGCAGGTTTCAATGATACTTTGAAGGTCATGACTCTAGCATGGAGAATTCGACATCATCCCTGAAGAATATCTACACATGACAAGTAAGTAAACGGAGGCCCAGAAGGTCAGTGGATGTCCCTCATACAAAAGCCAACCTCAGATGTGACTGACATTATTTAGGGTCTACCCACCCTACCAAACCCAACCTTTTAATAGTCGGCACATTGGGAGATTACGCTGCGTTCAGGCATCAGACTGATGTGTGTCTGGCAGTGAGCTCCACCTGTTCTTTTGGGGACCCAGGTTCTTTGCATCTGGTGCTTGGCTCTCTAACACACAGCTGCTAAGTGGGTACAGTGGACAGGGAGGTGTGGCCTCTTAACAACTACTTCCTTACCTGTGCTTGATAGAAACTGGTCACGTGGACCAACCCTAGGTACAAAGGCTCCTGGGAAGTGTAGTCCTGGGGTGGGCAGCAGTTTCTGGGCTATCACCATTGGAGGAAGGAGTTCTTGTTTTGTTAGATAGTTTTCAGTTTACCTTGTTTCCTTGCCTATGCTGGAGATGTGGGAGGCTTGGCTATCATCATCTGGACCTTCTCCTTGAAATATGAAAGCACAACAAAACCTACACCAGGTGATTTGGAGTCTTGGATGCCATACAGGCTTCCCTGCAGGCGTCACAAAGATTGGAGGGCAAGCTAACTGAACATCCTTCTCTCCCCTGGTGTCCTGGAAGCCGTACCCTGCCTCTCTTTCCTGTGCCATAGTTTGTGTAACCCACTTTTCCTTTGTAGGATTTCACACAGGGATAAAAATGAAGCATGCACACTTCCTTGCCACCTTTGCATTTCTTTGGCCCAAACATTTTGAGGCTGGAATCATTGTTTTGGATGGGAAGGTTGGACCTTGGGATGAGCATGACTGTTAGAAAACTCATTTCCACTTGCAAAGAGGACAAATAAAGGAGAAAAAAAATAAACAAGCCCTCTTCAAAACAAAGATGGATGCTGGATGCTTATGCATATATATCAAAGTGGGGGCATGATGAGGTAAACATTTTATTATTATTAACACAAATAGTTTTGATAGTAATAGCAGAAGTATATTCTTTATCATAGTAAATATATAAGGCTTATAGGTACTCATAGGCTATGACAAGAGAATCCAAAACTCTGTGTGTGTGTGTGTGTGTGTGTGTGTGTGTGTGTGTGCGTGCATGAGAGAGAGAGAGGGAGAAAAAGAAAAGAATGGATGGATAGAGGGAGGGATAGAGAGAGAGAGAGACAGAGAGAGAGAAAGAAAATGAGAGAGGAGAATTGCCTCTAAGATCCAACCATTGCTCTCAAGTGACTGATAAGAAAATGAGTTTCAACAGTGCCTTTTATCTTCCTTTCCATTTCCTACACACCTGCCACATGGACCCTTCTATAGTGAATATTAAACAGTGTCACATACTTCTTTGAAACCTTTAAATCACCACCACATACCACAAGACAAAAGCTACCATCTCTCCCTCAGCTCAACCAGCCAGACCCAGTGACTGCTCCTCTCCATTCCCTGCCTCAAGCTCTTGGGCTGCCTAAGGCCTTTGTCCCCACCTCCACACTACAGTGGCTGACTGAAAACATCCCTTTACCTGGCACTTGCCTGATTTCTACTTGTTCTTTGAGACTTGCCTCAGAAGTTAACTACAAGAAAAATACGGGCTTCTCTTCTCCATATTCTCTGGAGACTCCTGGATGAGCCCATCCCCAGTTCCAGGAACCCAGATGCAGCTGTAAGGGGGCCATGCTCATCCTGCCAAGGCTGGGAGACCCCCGGGTCCCCACACATCCTCACCCCTGTGGAATCCTGGGAGGCATGGCTTGTTTCTCCTCAGTGCCAGGCTTTCCTGGAATGTGTGTGTGTGTGTGTGTGTGTGTGTGTGAGTGTGTGTGTGTGTGTGTGTAGATGTTCCCAAGCCTCTATTTTGGAGGCTAATGTCAGAGCCTCTGTGGCTGGTCAGCCTGGATTTCTGTATAGCTGGTTCTCTCTCTTCCTCAGGGCTGGGAATGTCCCTCATTAGAATCATTAGAATATTGTTTTATGATTATGTGGTCTAACATAGCACCCATCCCTCTCTACCTCCAGGATCTTGCTGCATTTTCCTGATAGTGTTTATTACCTCCTTATAGAGCAAATCTTGTTTATCAGCAGTCTTCTCAATACTAGAAGAGAGAATCACTGGGGGAGGGAGGCTCTGATTCTTTTCTGTTAAACCCCAAGGACGAGGATAGCACCTGCTCTTTAGAAGGCATCTAGGGTGACCTCTGACCTCAATGCAATCATGAGCTCTTTGGCCATCACCCTTTCCCAGCCATACCTGTTGATTTTTCTTGAAGGGGGAAGTGGTAGTCGCAAGAGGAAGAGGAGAATGATCAGGAGGAGGACACAGAGGAAAAGAAGTAAGGAGTTGGAGGGACAAGGAGGTGGAGATTATAGTTAATCTCCTTAAAAGTTCTAACGTCTTAGAAATACAAAAACATGCATAAAATACATAATGGCACTGTTGATCATTCATGTGATCCTCTACTCAGGAGGCTGAGTAGTCTGAAGCCAGTCTAGGAAGACAAATCCAAGAGACTCTCATCTCCAATCAACTAGCAAAAAGTCAGAGGTGAAAGTGTGGTTCAATTGGCAGAGCACCAGCATTGGGGGAAAAGAATTCCTCAAAAGAGCAGAGCAAGGCTCAGAGTTCAAGCCCTAGTATTCACACACACACACACACACACACACACACACACACACAACAATTGAACCTCCAACCATCCCAAACTCTGATGAATCTTCAAAATGTAGGCAACACAGACCCTTTGAATTCTTACTCTAGGGACACGTGCTGTGAAAAGAAATGAGGCAGAAATAGCACATTTCTCTGTTTTATTTTTATATACCAACTTGCTAGTTAACAATGGAAGCAATCAATAAACTTTAATAGAATGCTATTACTTTAGGGTTGTTGTAAACTGAAGAATAAAGAATAATAGCTTCCCAACCTTTTTATCAGTCTGGGGAGCTAATTTAATATGCACAGAAAACACATTGCAATAATTTTTATAACTATGTAGTCCAGACCTCTCTAAAGATTTTCTAGGAAATAAGTAATGTACTAGGAATCCAACCCAAATCCATGTTACAAAAACTGTGGCTACAGTGAATGAGGATGGCCTAAGCTAATTCTATCCAAGATCTGAATATTTATATTAAAGATACCACTGGGCTCTGAACTGGCACAGGATGTTCATTGCTGTTTCATTTTTTTAAACCAATCTTCTTTTAATGAAGTAGACTGATCATTCCCCTTTGGAATCATTCAGTCTGTAGACAAATATACTAAAGCTTTAAGTATATAATTTTTAACCTCTTAGAAAGGTTGAATGATGTATTATGAAACTATTATTCTGCACAGCTCAAATTCAACGCACCACAAAGGAACACCATTAATCCTAATTTAACATGCATCTGCTCACAATTTGGAAGAGGAAATTGGCCAAGAACTGAAGAAACAGCCTGCATTCATGCAAAAAATAATAATAAAACGAAAGGCTCCTTGTTCACATCAAGGGACTGTGCAATTGTTCGACCCTCTGAGCTCTTCAGGCTTTCAAGGCTAAAGTAGAGACAACTTGTCTTTCTTCTCCTAACTGACCTTCCCTGGCCATTCTCTACTTGGTTGTTTCTGTGTTCATTCTGCATTGTAATTCATGTCAACTTTACACCTCATAGACTAAGGTCTCCAGGACAACATGGTCAGATGTCCTACAGAAATTACCTTCAAGGAATTGATCACTATCTCTGGGTAGAAAATGGAAAGGATGCTGAAAAACTTAGATATTTAGACATTAGGATAATATCTAAGTGCATTAAAAAATCAATGTGAAAAATCCACAATGATAAAAGATCAAAATGTTAAATAAATATGAAATAGATAGAGCTTGTTCACGGGGAACCCAGGGCAAAAGGGAAAATACATGTGATTGCACCTGTCTTTATTTCAAATTTTGTTGTGGATTTTGTGTAATAACTTTGATTTGTAAAAATTGCCCTCAGATACTATGATGACAGGGACAGCCTTCAGCCTCTGCCATCCTTTAGCCCTTCCTTTATTTCTTCCTGTGATGGCAACTGAGCTAGAACATAGGTGAATACCCTAATCTTTTACCCTAGGAGGACAAGGCTACTGTCTAATTAGCACCCCCACCAGACATCCATCCTCAACCAGTGGGATCCAGTAGCTTCACTTCTAAATTCTGCCATGCTTTAAACAGTTCATGCCAATCTACCAAGTCTTTCAAATAATGGAAGAGAAGAGTGTGCAAATATATATGTCAGACTAGCAAGCCCAGTTGGACAACACACCCAAAAAACCACTCATGGTGATCCAGTGGGATTTACCCCAGGAATTCAAGGATAGTTTGACATATAGAAACCAGCAAAACGGTACATCACATTGACAGAATTAAGGGCAGAATCTGTGTGATCCTTTCAACAGATTCAGATACATTGGACAAAATTCATGTTCTTTTATGATATAACTCTCCACAAATTAGGGATAGAGGAAATATACTTCAACATAATAAAGGCCATTGCAAAGCAAAACAATACCAAAGCATACACCCTGCAGAGCCCCATATTCAAAGTATTCCATGTGTCTCCTGTCCAACCTCACTCAGCTACTTCTTTCTGAAGAAGTTCTTGTCCCTCGCCACCACCTGCTTCTCCCTTCCTACCACACTGGATTGTAGAGTATTTGTTGTCTTCTTTGCATCTCAAAGCTTCGATCCCATTGTCTGAAGACTCTGGCACTCTGGCCTCTCTTTCCTGTCATGTATATAAGGAAAAGGCTGAAGGATGTTAAAAGCTGGCCCAAGGAATCATCCTGATTCTTTATTTTGAGGAGCACAATGAAGTCCCTCAGCTTCTCCCTTTCGTAGCTTTCTCATCTCGTATGTGAGACATCACTGATACCTATCTGATGAGCATCATGAATGGACATAAGTCTCCAGTACAAGCTGGTATGTCGTCTGCTAGAGAAATCCACCTGGTGTATGGTACAGACACAGTAACTATTTCCATGCTATCATTTGAAGGGCAAGAGGGGAGTGATCCCCCAGACCAGAGAGAGAGCCATATGGGAGTGACTGTAGGTAAAAACCACTCTGTTGCATCCTTGACCTGCTTCTTCTTGTTCTCCCTCTTTTGCTATTTCTGTAAGTCATATTAAATAGATAGGTTTCATTAGGTAGCTGATGAAGAGAACATCATGTGGTATTCAGGCAGGAAAAGAAGCTTATTTACTGAACTGCTGCCCCCACCATGCATAGTGGAGAAGCATGGCAGAAAGGAGGAACCTATCCCTGAGGCCAGGACTTATCTAGGCCAGGGACAGGAAGAGGTATGGCCAGATGGGGGAAAAGTGTGGCCACACTGGATCTGGATGTGACCTCAAGGACTGGGACCAAATGGGAGGCATGACCAGGGGTGGCCCAGGATGTGACCTAGCAGGAAGGGGGGTTGACTGCTTCTAGGTCTGCCAGTTAACTAGGTAACACAGCTACTTGATGGAAACTTAGCCAAGAGGTAGGGAGGTGTATGCACAGGGCCTGCATGGCCCAGGACAGACTTTACAATTTCCCTCTACCTAGGTCCAGGACCAAAGCCCTAAGAGCTCAGTGAATAAAGCTGGAAAGGATAGACCCTGGGGGCTTTGTGCAAAGTAAAAAGGGCAGACCAGTGACTAGGGGCACAAAAGGAAATGTGCCATTCAACATGCCAAGTCAATAATATTCTCAGAAGAGAAAATCAATAGGAAGTAACTTCTATGCTCTGCTGGAACCCCAATACAACTTACTTCCAGCTGTACTAGATATATACTAGGTATGTACACACCACCAGGACATGGTGGGCCACATCTATGCACAGAGACTAGGGAAGATCTGTGTGTGTGTGTGTGTGTGTGTGTGTGTGTGTGGTTTCCTTGCATACTTTGAGCATCCTTATGGCCTTCTCAGGTCTCTGTATTTCCTTCCTTCCTTCCTTCCTTCCTTCCTTCCTTCCTTCCTTTCTTTCTTCCATCCTTTCTTTTTTTTTTTGAGCGGAAACTTGTGTGCTGAGGCAGCGTCCCCCTTGGCTCACACGGTTCTGACGACAATAGCTTTGTGTGTGCTGCAGAATTACACTGCGCCCATCCAAGCATCTTTAGTTCACATTAATCACACTCTTTTATTCAAAACAGAATGACTCTGATCTCAACCAATTAAGCCTGTGCTGTTTCAACAAAGAGATTAATATAGCTCTGAAAAGCATAACCTTTGGCCGTAGAGATGTCTTCAGGTACTGAGCTTGATTTGGTGGGTTGGCTTTGTGGAGAGGTATGTTTTGGAAGAACATATCTATTTACAGATTCTAAGTCAGCAGGAAGGAAATGCACCAATTCATACAACTTCTGGATATACAATACAGATACAAAGGGGGTACATGGTTCAGATGGCCTGGTTCAGAGCAGAAGGTTTGGATATGCCAATCTTTTCTCTCTGGGAAAATCCGGTTGACTTTGACAAAGAAACAAAATGTAAAAGAAAATCAAGCAATAATCTCAGCTATACACAAGCCTAAAAAATGTGGTTTATAACCAGGGGCTATGGATCACTCCTATAACCCTAGCTACTCAGGAGGCTAAGGTCAGGGTGGTGGTTCTAGACAGGCAATTAAAAGTTTGTGAGGACCCCCCCCAATCTCAACAGAAAAGGCTGGAAGTAGTGGAATGTGCCTGCCATCCCAGCATTTGTGGCAAGTGTTAACAGGAGGATCACATCTCAGAGTGGTAAGCATAAAGCAAAATCCTATCTCCAAAATAACCAGAGAGAAAAGGAATAGAGGTGTGGGTCAAGTGGCAGAGCATTTGCCTTGCTAAGTGAGAAACCTTGAGTTCTAACTATGGTTTGAATGCATTCTCCAAGGCTCATGAGTTGCAAACTCAGTCCCCCAGTGCAGTCATCTTAAAAAATAATAGGCTCTTTAAATGGCAGGACCAAGTGGGAGGCCATTAAGAGCCCCGCCCCACCCATGGCTTCCTGTCTTGCATGCATTTCTCCCATGATGTGCCATAGGTAGAGACCCTTGACGGGGCTGCCATATGATGCTCAGTCTGAGTCTGAAACTGCGAGCTACATAGACCTCTCTGCTTTTTGTTTACCAGCCTCACGCATTTCATTATAGTGACAGAAGACATACCAATACAGAGTCCTGCATTCTAGGCAATGTTTTTGTTTAATGCATGCGTGGTAGCCATTATGCCACCTTCCTGAGAACTGACTGATGGTGGAAGGAAGGTCTCCACCTTGAGTCAGGGGCCCATGAACAAATGGCAATGGTGTGGGGAGGCTGAGAGGAGAGAGTTGAGCAGGTTGGCTTGCTTTCCAGGATATCAGGGTGCCCAAAGGCCAGGAAACTGATTCTTGAGGGTTTGTGTGTATCAGCCAAAGATTCCCTACAGAAAGCTAACTCTGGACTGAATCATGAAAGATACAGAAAAGAGCCAGGCACTAGTGGCTCAAGCCTGTACTCTTTACACCCAGTGTGGCCTAGCTAAGGTATTTGCATGTCACTCCTCTGTGAAATGGGATCCTTTGACATGGTGTGTATTTCCAGTGTGTATTCTCCATGTCTCTTTATTACGCATTTTTGAGACTTGGATGTCTCAGGCACTTGCTGACCCTGTGAAACTTCTCTCTCAGGGTGAGTTAATTACTAGAGACAGAAAACCTGCCTTTCTTATACAACTTGACACCTCAGTGTCCAAACCCCAGCTTCTTCCTGTATTCAGATCTTACACTCAGGCCAAGATGCCCTTCCCTCTTATACTGACTAATCCTGTCTGGGTCCTGGATAAATCAGGACAGTACCTGGCCCACATAACCCACGGTATTCAAATAAGCCACCCTACGCCTACCTGCATGCCTTGTCCTCCGTCCCAGGGAAGTTCAAACTGCCTATGCTTTGTTCCCTCTCCATACCAGTTATGTCTGATATGACTGGTCCCTCATTTTGGGAGTTTCAAATAGCAATCATTGGATCTCTTGGCCTCATGTATGAAGGATGGACACTCCTACCCCCACCCCTGCACTCCCTGCCCAGTACTGTGATTTAAATTCAGGGCCTCATGCTTGCTTGGTTCGCATGCTTGGCTGGTGCTCTACCACTTGAGTCACATCTTCAATGTGGCTTTTAGCTGGTTATTTTGGAGGTGGAGTCTTGAGTACTTTTGTGCCCAGGTTGGCCTTGAACTGTGATCATTCAGTGATCAGCCTCCTGAGTAGCTAGGATTACAGGCATGAGCCATGCTGAGGGCCTGGTTGAATACTCTGTTTCAAAGCACAGCATGATCTTTGAATGGGGAGTACTCTTGTTTGGATCTTTTGGCCACACAAGAAGGATTGGGATCTATCTTCTGGCCAAAACCCGTGTCAGCGGCGAAGGTAAAGGAGGAGGGGATCCAGTTTGCACAGAGGTGAGGTCAGTTCATTTCCTCTTTGAACTCTGTATCCTATTTACAAAATGTAAACACATTATCCGGACTTGAGATGCTCCAGTGGTCTTCAGATATATTTCCTATCTATCAATCAGGAATAATTTCTGCTTCATCAACCCTCCTCAGCTTAATGACCAGAGAGGGAGATCCGGTCTGAAGGGGCATTGTAGACCGACAGGTGGTGTGTGGTAAAGGCCTGGGATTAGCGTCATTGCTGGGCATGAACTTGTCCCTGGCTGTAGGTGACTAAGGCTTTCAGGACAGTAGCATATGATTTAGCAAATTATCTCTTCAGTGTGCTAAAGAGTCCGCCAGGAGTTTGCTCACTGCAGGATGAGGGAACAATAAGGCCTCGCTGTATTCAATAACAGTGGTTTAATTATCATCATTATCTCACATTTGTATAAAGTCTTTGCTTTCAGGATCTCAAAGTACTTTATAAACATTAAGCCTCTTGGTCCCCCAGGGGAGACACTAAATTGATGCATGAGCTTGTGGGTTTCTCCTTTTCTTGGCTCAGAAATGGTTTCCTCCCATCCAGGTGAGAATAAAGGGAATCTCAGCATCTATCTTACGGTGTTCGGTAGCACAGATTCAGGGGATGCGCTTTATGGACCACAGTGAAAAATATGGAGAGTTGGAATAGCTACCACTTAGGGAGAGCCTGCAGTGGGCCAGAGTAGACTCTGGGTCCCTGCGAGGTTAGTTATATGACAGCAGGAATGACCCCCCGCCCCCCGCATGCATAGCTAAAAGAAGTAAATCTGCCCACCCAAGCTCAGACAGCCAGTGGGACTGACAGGCCAGTGGGATTTGGACACAGATAGGTAAGGCTCTTTGAGGCTCAAGTTTCCTCTCTCTGCACTGTCCTCTGCTGTTCTCCAGAGCATCACTTGCTTTGGTCCGTGTCCTTTGCTTGCCTTAGGAGAAATCTGGCTGTATTTCTACCCCCTCCGTCTTGACAGTCGCTGAGGAGAGTGGGGCTCTGTGACCTTTCAAGAATCTGGGCTGAGTCAGAGCTAGGAGCCCTCTGGGACCTCCTCCCACAAGCAAGTTACTCCTTTCAGTTGTCTCCAGGTGCTCTGACAAAATGCCACCAACCCAAGGGTTTTCAAACAGCAGAAAATTATTTCGCACCCTTTGGGGGTCTGGAATTCTGAGGTCAGGGTCCTCCTGTAGGCAGGTTCTGGTGAGGGCCTCTTCCAAGCCTGCCCAGGCACGATGCGGTGTCCTTGGATGTCCAGAAGAAGGCTGGTGAGACTCCATCTCTCATTCTGTTTACAAGATGGAGCTCCATGCTTGTGATCTGATCACCTCCCAAATATTTCAGCATCCAGTGTTAACTGCTTGATGATTAGAATTTCAACATTCAGCAAGCCGGCCTCTTCTTGGATTTGTTGCATGTAGTTCTAACCAAGTGTGGTCCAAGTAAGCTCATACGTTTGTTTTTAAGTGAAAGGAAATTTCTAAACAAACAAACAAAACCTCAAATGCCTGATCCTACACCATGCAGTTTATCTGCTGTGGAGAAGCTCCCAGTCAATCTTGTGTGATGGTCAGTAGTATCTAAATGTTGTGTGTGATCTACTATGTGTTTCCTCTCTGTCTTTAATTATGTAGAGTAAAAAAAGTTTCTCTAAAAGCAGATCATGTCTCCCCCCGCCCCGCTCCCCAAGACAGGTAACAGTGACCATGCTTCATCAAAATGACAAAGGGAAATATTCAGATCTGTAGAAAGATTGTGTGTCTTTAGTGGAAGTTGGATACATTATGGGAAAAAAATGAATTGAGCGTCTTCAGTCTGAGACTGAACTGTGCATCCTGAACATTCATGGCTTTTCCTTAATGGTGATTTCCTTGGGACCATCGATATGTGGATACCAAGGGGCTGCTGCATTAATTTGGGGTGGACATAAGCAACTAGTCGACTGTACCCCTGAACTTAGCAGTTTAGAATACTCACAAGTTCTATTGAGTATGAACTTGACAAAGATAATATAGCTATGAATTTCCTCCACTGCCAGGAGCTCCCAGGCCCTACCCATCAAGGCTCACACACAAAGGGTAACTCAAGAGCTGGGGGCTGGAATCATCTAGAAGCATCATTATCCTCACATGCCTGAGGCTCTTGACATTTGTATGAACACATAACCCCTTCATAGGGCCTGGGCTTCCTCTCAGTATGATGGCCTCAGAGGATCAAATACCTTTCATGGCTACTCTGGGATCCAGACACAAGGATTCTCTATAGAACTAAGCAGAGCGTACTTGTTTTGCTTGTGTTTCTCATCAAGTCCCCGAAGTCACACGTGGTCCCACTGACAGTGATTTTTCTATGTTCTAGCTCTTTTGGCCCCAGTGGCCAGCAACACCTGGTACTATAATTATCTTGTATCTGGCCACTGCAAGGTTTGCTTTGGGTCCTTGTCTCATGAACTCAAGTGAATCCACAGAAAATGAAGAGTGAGTGCGATAGTATTCAATTAATTTATTCAATCAAGAATAAAAGAAATAGAGCTCTCACTGAGTTAGAGGGCTCCTGAGAGAGAGGGTTATCCAATAATGTGGCTAGGTCTGGGATCTCTTTTCTGAATCGCTTTGGGTATTGGTTAACCTTTATGATAATTAGGTGTTTGGAAAGTAACTTGCTCATTGGTCTAGCCTGCAACCTTTTGATTGGTTGTGTCCTTTCAGCCACTGGGATTTGAAGTTTACCTATAGTTTAGAATTTATTCTGGCCCATTGTACGTTCCCTTCTTCTACCTCTTTGGGACTAAGGGAAAATTGGAATGTTCAGGATGTTTCTAGAAAGGCAGCCAAGACTTTTCTATCTCTACCAAGAGGCATCTATTTTTTTTTTGTCAGTCATGGGGCCTGGGCACTGTTCCTCAGCTCTTCAGCTCAAGGCTAGCGCTCTACCACTTGAGCCACAGTGCCACTTCCCAAGAGTTGTCTTTATCAGAGAGATTTTCCCTGTCTACCTGTGCCTGATGCCTTAATCTACCTCTTCAAAATGTGTTGTCTTCTGTTAATGACAGTGAGAATTACAATAAAACCCAGCCTGGAGTAGAACATCTGGTTATTGGAAGGATCATGCTTGCTCCAAGCCCTGAGAAGCCTCTTCTAGTTTCTATGGTCCCAAGCAATCTTTGCTTGCTATATATTCATTTATTTATCATCCTTAACATTGACTGTTGGAAGAGAGAGAATTATCTGATATGAGCCTGAATTTACAGAACCAAATTTGTATTTAATGCCATCAGAGGGATGGGCCAGTAAAGATATGATGAAATGAGTGAATGAATGCATGGATAAATTAATTAATAAATAGACAGATGGGTGGATATAAAGCATTCTCTTTCTCTTTCTCTCTCTCCACGAAGAGCTAAGTTGACAATGATTTGGACCCCTCTCTATGTGAATGAGTATTTTTATCCATTCTCTTAGAGGCAATGGACCATGACTCTGGTTTATGTTTAAAGAGCTTGCTCGGGATTTTCTGCCTTGCTGGTAGGCTGGTAGGAGTGAATGAGCCCACAGGTGGCTCAGCAGTGACTCGACATTTTTTCCACCTACTCACTCCTGTTTCTCCCTCTGAGATGACTGGGTAGCTTTCCAGCCTACCTGTACTTATCAGTCTACTCTGATGAAGTAACATCTGCAGGTACCTGCCATTCAGAGGGTGCAGATCAAGATCTCTGCTGGACACCAGCGGCTCTCACCTGGCATTCTATCTATTTAGGACACTTAGATCTGAGGGCCACAGTTCAAAGCCAGAGACTCATCTCCAATTAGGCATCAAAAAGCTGGAAATGGAGCTGTGGCTCTAGCCTTGAGTGAAAAAGCTCAGAGACAGGACTCAGACCCTGAGTTTTAAGTCCCAGACCCCCCTCCACACACACACACACACACACATACACAGTACTCCAACCTTTAAGTCGTTGTGGAAAGGGGTTTCAACATATCAGTTTATGAATACAACACATCTCAATGCAACTACTGAAAGATAATACTAAAATAAAATAAACAACAACAGCAAGAGATCTCCAGCCTTTGGAAAGATGAATCTGTGTGGCCCAGTCCCGTGCATGCAACGTGTGCATATTTCCCATCTGTGCACACGTTTGTATTCTGCCCTCATGGCTTAAGTTGAAGGAGAATTTCCTTTGGCAAAGTGATTAGCTACAGGGGGCAAAAGTCATTCCCTCGAATACTGTTGTTTCTTTTCTCCTTTTTGCTACATCTCCAAATTGATGTTTCCATCTCATTGTTTTTGTATTTGTTTTTGAACTTTATCTGAAGATTTTTTTTTTTTGGAAATGAGAATTACGGAACAAAAGGCGCACTGGAACCACGTTCTTATGTAAAGCTGGTATGACAATGCAGGTGTCGGCAAGAGGGCAAGCTCTGTCTCAGGGAAATCTTGAAACCTCTAAGTGGAATTTGCATAAAATAGTTCTGGTATTATTATTCGCTATTCTTTCCCTGACAGATATGTCAAGGCCTTGAAACCTAAAAGAACAATTATGCTATTGTACCCCTCAGAGGATTCAAGGGGTGTGTCGTTGGTGGAGGAAGTGCTATTAGCGCTCTGAATGCGGCTCAAAGGCAACCCAAGGGACTCTTTAGCTAGTCATTTTATAAAGAATACCTCAGCTTTAAGTGTCTTAAAGTACATTTATTCAATGCGCATACTTTGAGCTTTAAAAAAAATATCCCCACCAGTAATTAATGGCTGTACATCTTTTTACCGTTTACATTAACTATAAATAAAAACTCTAGGTGAAGTCATCCTGGATTGAGTTTAATGATGATTTTCATCTCCGTCAATTGTAATAAATGGCCTATAAGCTTCCTTATGATTTTTTTTAATTTAGCTAACATTGCAGAAGCCACAGCCACTGTCAGCGATGGACTGAGTGGGGGAACTAATCAGGAAATTCTTCCCTTGCACCAGCTGGCTTACCTTATGGGGTCTGAGTGTCAGAAAACAAAACATCCTTAGAGACCCATGTTCCGGCAGTGGGCAGTGACCTGACTTTAATCTCTTCTGAAATCTGTGGATTCTGTTTTTCCTGATTCTTCTGGCCTTCGCTGGAGAAAGGCAATGCTAACTTTGGAAAGAGATGCTTTTGAAATACAATAAAGTCTCTCAACATGCTTTTATCAGCCCAGACAGTATTGCAAATGAATGAGTCAGGACACTGCAAATCAAAATACTGAAACTTGAGTCCAAGTGACCAAGAACTAAAATCCCCAGGCATGGACAAGTCATCTGTATTTCTAACAAGGTGCAAAGTGATGGTCAGCTCATGCATTTCACACAATTCAGTGATGCTATTTATGTATCTCCCTTTGCTCCCTTTGAGACCTTTCTACTCTGTTAGTTAAACCATGAGTAATGGAAGGTTTGGAAAGGGGAAAAGCTGAGCCCAGCCATTCGGTGATGAGGAATGAAGACATTGATGGTGCCTTAACCGTCATAACCACAGAATTCGAGCCAGAAAGTCTAGCTCCTACTTTATATCACACTTCCCATAATCCCATGCAGTTAGATGGGTCATGTGATATTCTTGGGAAATACTTCACTTCTTGCCCTACTGCCTTATGACAGACATCTCGGAAAGGAGGCATGAAAGAGTAACTCCACAGAAGGATCCTGGCGCTGTCTGTGAACAGATCTAGGACGGCTGGAGTCCCAGTGTGAGTGAGAAGTGCGATGCTGGGAATTCCGGCCACTCTATTTGGGATCTTATGCTTTCTGTGTATACATGTATACAATCCTACAGTGAAGTCATCGTGTCTCTGTGCTCACTGGGCCCCTGGTAACATGCGAAGGGGGACATTGACAGCATCCTTTCCCGAGTGTGGTATTGTCACAGCTGCAATCCAGTTGTTTCTCGTGCTAAGCTAGACTTGTTCCCCCTGGTGGACAGCCATGCCATTCTGTTTCTATCTCAAGGACCCAGGACACAGCTCATCACTCAGAAGGCACCTAATAAGGGTTCCTAAAAGATGGTTGGATGAGTAGCACAATAATCCAGGGAGGTGGACAGTCCCCCTCAGCTGTATCTCATGTCCCCTGGGTGAACTCAGGAGAGAAGTCTAGGAAGTCTAGACTTGCAATGTTTGCCTGGATTGTTTGACACACGTTGGAGACTTTACATTAATGAGAGAAAGAATTGGTGGTAACACTGGCATTTGCATTAGACTTATGAATGGACAGCTGGGGAGGCCTGAAGCCATGCATGGCAAGTTGTGTACAAATATTACAGTTAAACAGCAGCAGGGTTTCCCTTTCATGAAGGAGTCTTGTACATGAACACATGCAATGAAGAAGAGTGCATTCCCACATACTTACACACACTTGAGGCTCCCAGGTGAATGGGGGGGTCAGTCCCAATCTGCACAACCTAAGGACTCTCAGATTCTTGGTAGATTTCAGGCATTTAAAAATAATTCTCTGTGTTTCCTCATGTCTTAAGTTTCCATGTCATAATCTTGAACAGATCTTACTTTTATGTGTAGTTAATATCTGACTCCTTTAAGAGTCTCTGTTTAGAAAAAGAAAAAAAAACCCACATACCATAAGGCACTGCTAGAATTTTGGGCATTACAAGGTCCAGGACTTGAGCAATCTCTGTACTCACTCTCTTGATACCTCCGTTTTCTTCACCCCTCATCCCTGCCTTAGTGGCTGGCCTAACCAACCCCCTCTATGTGTTTGTTGAAAGCCTGTAGCACTCAATTCATCTTCTTCTGGGTCAGGAGTCCCATTGGTTCTCAGCAGTCACATACTTTACTGGCTTGTCTGTCAGTACCTGGGGATGGATGAGCTGACTCTGTTGTTAAGTCATTCATCTCCCAGCTATTGTGGCAAGTGAGGGACAGAGAGATGAACGGGACCTAGCTTCCTACCCTTAAAAGAGCTCCCAGTGCAGTGGAAGATGCCGCTAGAGGGAAAGGGAGATTTCTACCATGCTGGAGTCATGCTAGTCAAAACCAGCAAAGGCAGGCTCAAAAAAGACCTCGGTGGAAGTAGCTAGAAAGAGGAGAGCACCAAATGGAAGCGGCAGGAAGCCTGAAGTATTTTACAGAAAGTTTCAAGACAGTATCAAAACATTGTACTGATTTATAGACATAGGCATGTGCAAATATTTAGCTCTCTGTACATGTTTTTGTTATTATAATTATTGCTATTATTGTTATTATTATTATTAGTAGTAGTAGTATAGTAGAATTAAGGCCCAGATGGCTGTCCTGGACACACATAGTATTTCCCTCTGGCCATGAGCTCAGCTTCTGTCTGTGGACATGGGGCCTGGGTGAAGGAGTTAAGAATTGATTATTTGAGCTCACAGGTGAGCTAGTCCATCATTCTGTTTTTGATCATGTCTTTTTGAAACATATTCCTAGTTCAAAGAAGTCATTAGCATATGAGGAGGCCTAACTCTTGATATCCATCCCTCAGATGGAGAGATTCAAGGATTCTGTACCAATAATGACAATAAACACAGAGTTTTGACAGACTGCACGTATTACTTTGAAATAAGTATAACCCAATTAGGCATCTGTAGAACCCTCGATCTGAACCTTTGTTGTACCCACTGTACATATCAGGAAACCAAGGCAGTAGGATTAAGACCACTTGCCTGAGTTCACTCAGTAACCAGGATTGGAAACCCAGATCCTAGACTCTCATGCCCTCTCTCCAGCACGACTGCATAGAGGTGCTCCACGTTTGTGCTCCCGTTCCCTTTTCAGACCAAGAACAGCCTCTCAGCAACACGAGACAATGGCCAGTCCTGCTGTGCCCTTGGAAATGGGGAGCCGAGATCATTCTACTTCTCTCTTCAGAGTCCAGGGTCCCTGAAGTGCCAGACACACGTCATTACGCCTGCATTAATGCTCTGCGTCACCTGGACAGCTTTTATTTTAGGGCATGGGCGCCTGGGCCTCTAAATTGGGTTGACATTTTCCACCTGAAAAGTCTGGGGATTTGTCATTGTGTGGGTGTCATTTGCCCTCTGCCATTGCCTTTGGTTGCGTGACTCATTTCTAAGTCTCCTTTTCTATTCCCAGACTCCGTATTTTCCCCAGTCCTTCTCAGCCATGCCACTGTGACTATATCTGCTGTCAGACTTGCTTTCCCATCCTGTTTACCAGTGTCACCTTGACCCTGGGAGACGCCCCCATGTGGCCTCTTCCTGTCTGAAAGTCCCACCCCACCCCGGGTCAGCAGCCCTGCGGAGCCCCGTCCCCTCAAGCTGCCCAAGTTCAACGTTGAGCAATGCCAGTCAGGAGGTGAAGTATCATTTCAGCTACTGAATGAACAGAAAAGAACTTTTGAGTAGGCAGCAGTGACGGCTGAATGTGAAGTTGTCAGGCAAACAGCAAGCTGGGAGATAGAAAAGGGAATGGGCAGTCCATGGAGACAAAACACTCCAAGGAGCAGAGAAAGTTCTCAGTAATGTTCTAGCAACTCTGGGATGTGGGATGGAAAGGATTAATTCCCAGATTATTAATGACTGCATTGCGCTTGGGTACAAAAATCCCCTCTTGAGACCGGAGATGTCACTCCTGAGACGACTTTCACCCTACAAATTCAGGGGTCCCCACTGTAGCCTGGCCGACTAGGCCAGTCCTCCCTCTCCGCTCATAGGGACTCTGTGTTCTTTATTTGTAAAAGTACAGAATTGGGTAAAGCAACCTTCACAGAGATCCTAAAATTCTCTCAGTTCTAGCTTCATTAACCTTACGAAAGCACAATTCATAACAGTAATTTTACACAAAGGTTTATTTTTTTCCTATTCTAAAGTGTATGGAGCCTCAAAATTGAAAGTTTAGAAATAATTGAAAGTGGGAGGAAGAGTAGGAAGAAGAGAATGAGGGAGAGGATAAGGAAGAGATGGAGGAGGAGAAGAAGGAGGGGGAAAGGAAGGGAAAGAAAGAGGAGAGGAAGGAGAGAAGGAGGAGGAGGTAGAGAGGCAGCAGCAGCACAAGTGCTCAATGAACACTCTTGGGACAGATGAAGGAGGGACTCAGGCCTCACTTCCTGTCCACCCGAGGGTGATTTTTCACATTTGCCTGTGGTCACTTGCCTGTCCCACGAGGGCGTGGTCCCTGCAACTGTAGGAATGCAGGGACAGCCTCATCACAGAGCCCAGACTTGAGGGAAAGGCGTGCATTTCAAGACAAGAGAGATTATCTTTGGTCCTTTGAGGCACATCAGAAAATTCTCTAGGACAAAGACTATGTCGTTCATTGTAACAGGCAGTGCTGCAGCCTGGAACAGCAGAGCCTTCTTTGAGGTTGGCTGTTGGGCAGTAGCCCCAGAGGAGACCAGGAACATTCTCCAAGGACCAAGAAGGTTTGATCTTTTTAGGCTACAAGGCTGCTCAGTTAGTGGGAAGATCGGTCCATATCCCTGAGAGATCACCTGATTTCAGAGGAGAGGGAAATTTCAGAGCCAGTGACCATTTTCTCTTCCCTTTCCAGGAGAGGCGTTGGGACAGCCAATCTCCTATCTCTTCTTTGGACCTGCCTCTGGGGCAGAAGCAATCCCTACGGAACCAGCAGAGTTGTGAATTTGAACTGATGTTACTTCTAGTTCAAATATGTGATAAACACGGACAAGCCAGGCTCGGTTGACTCACCCCTGTAATCCTAGCTGTCCACGGCAAAGCTGGGCCTGACAGATTACAGGGCTCACAGGACCAGCGCCACCACGGAGGCCATTCTACAACACCTGTGACTCTGCCCTCTTGGCTGAGGTCTACTCTCCCCATCTTATTGGACTATTGTTTCTCCACTGGTGGGAGGAGAGGCTAGACTTGGTGAGCTAGTCCTCTGGGGTGGATTCCGTGTGCCTGGAGGTCCGTGGGTCTATGCATCGGAAGACTAACATGCATAAGGAAATGGACTGGGCTGGTGGGACTTTCTGGCTAGGGGATATCCACCAGAGAGAATGTTCCAGAAGGCAGCACGGTAGGGTCTAGCTAGCCTTTTCCTTTTGCCGTAGTGAAGCCTGCAGAAGCTCAGGGAAACCCCTTCACGGAGTCACAGGCCCCTCACCGTGTCCCCAGTGCTTTGCCTTTCGCCCCCAGCTACGCTCAAGGACAAGGGCTCTGGTGTGTGAAGCCGGAGGCTGGGCGTTCCCGTGGTGAGGACGCAGCTGGCCCCCCGCTGCCCTGGCACAAAGCGGCCGCCCGCCCCCTCAGGCTGCACCTTGAAGCGGCCCCTGCAGACGCCCTCCTGGCTGTGGACCAGTGCCAGCCTGGAGTCAGGGTATTCTGGGTCAAGGCTTGATTTAAATGTGCTGTGTTCAGGATGAAATGGGTCGCTTGACCTTTTTCCTTGATGTTCTTTTTTTTTTTTTTTTCATTTCATAGGTGCAAGTCCCCTTGTAACACAGGCATTCATCCGTTTGTGAGGAATTTCACTGAAAAGAAAAATAAGTTGGACTTGCACACGCTCACAAATGAGCCCAACAAAAGCAGTGGGAATATGATTAGTGACAGATTATGGTTATGTAAGACATTTCCACGGGGCGAAACAAGGTAAAAGGAACATTGTGTCTCCTAGGGCTTGGTGGAACAGTCTTGCAAACCTACAATTATAGTGATCTCAAATGAAATTTTCACGGAAAACAACAACAGCAACAGCAACAGCAGCAGCAACAGCAAAAACAGACACCTGGTACTGATGTCCCAGGACTTGTGCTGTTGAAGGTCATGATATAAAGAAACAATGCTTTTGTGTAAGGAATAAGTAGAAGTTACATAGCAAAGAGAAGGTGTTATTTATCCTGTTTGTTTTCTTTAAATATATATATCTATATGTTTATATAGATATATATATGGGGGAGGAGAATTAGTGAAAGTCTTCTTTTAAAATCTGTAAAATTCCATTCCCTGCTCATGAGTATGTCCAGATGTGATGATGTACTGTATGTATATGCATATCTGAATGTATGCTCAAACAATTAAATGAGAGTTCTAAGTATAGTACCTCCCCCCAAGAACTTTCATCAGAAACAAAGCTCACACTTGTAATCCTAACCCTAACTCCACAGGAGGCTGAGATCTAAAGCTCTTGGTTTGAAGCCAACCTGGACAGGGTGTCCATGAGACACCAATCTTCAGGTAACCAGCAGAGGTGGAGGCATGGCTCAAGTGTTAGGATGTCAGCTTTGAGTGAAAGAGTTAAGTAGGAATATAAATCCTGAGTTCAAGTCCAATACTGGCAAAGAGAGAGACGGGGGGGGGGGGAGAGAGAGAGAGGGAAGGAAGGAAGGATAGAAGGATAGAAGGAAGGAAGGAAAGAGGGAAGAAAGGAAAGAAGGAAGGAAAGAAGGAAGGAAGGAGGGAAGGGAATGGGGAAGGGGGAGGGGGAGAAAAAGAAAGGAAAGAGCAAAACAAATCAGGGCTAGTCTAAAGTCCTAACTCCCTTCCTTGGTCTTACCCAAAAAGAGGAGCATTGCTTTGATCTGGTTCATACTTTGGATATTCATGAACGATTTTATTTGGAAAGGCTTGCACTACTCTTAAAAGCGACATAAATCCCACTGATATACCAGTAAGAGGGACTGAAGGACAAAATAAGGACAAGGTATGGGAACAGAGGACCTGGCTCAGAGTCCCAGAACTGAGGTGAACCAGCTGTGCAATTTTGGCTGCTGGGGATGGGATGATTTGGGGATGGGAGCAGGGTAAGGATTCCTGCTCCTGGGTGAGCCCAGTGGATTCAGAGGCTGTCCAGCCATCAGTCAAAGTCAGGTCTCTCCCATTCTTCCTTGGCCTCAGAGCTCTCTGAAGGAATCCATGACCCAGCCCAACCTCTTCAATCCCTCTCTCTCTTTCTTGCTTTCCCTCCCTCCCTCTCTCTCTTTCTCGCTCTGTCTCTCCCTGTCACCATGAAAGAAATGCTGACAAGTGAGTAGTGGAAGAATAACACTTGTAAAACTTTCCTTAGACTCAGGGAATTTACTTTGAAATTTGTGCCGGCTAAAGTAATTAGTAAACTCGCTCTTAATCGTGTGGTGGAGATGTAATTTTTTCTGCACGTTCTCTGACTTTGACACACGGCGGCTTTTGAAACTTCATTTTGTGCCGTGTCTCATTGTTCTTTAATCGGCTGCACTCGGCATCGAGGATCGCGGAAATTTCACACTTACAATGTCAATAACATCTGGCACAATTGCCACCTATTAAGAGTAAGTGTTCTTTTTTTCTCCGCGGAGAAATGTGAGGTGTATTATATTGGTTTCCCTTGAGAGGCTAAGGAGACAATTTTAAAGCAGACAAATGCATTAAAGAAATAACCCAAGCTCTAAGAAAAGGTTACGGAAAGTCAGAAACTTTCTTCCCTTCTTCCCACCGCCCCCCACCCCTCCAATCCGCCATTCTGGGTTTATTTCTTTATTTATTTGTGGGTGGGGGAGGGGGGAAGGAAATGAGGAAGCTGCTTGCTTCATGAAAGGAGCACAGCTATTCTGCTTTGAGCTTGAGGGGATTCTTATGTGGGGTCCAGCATCATCTTGTCCTGCCCAGATCAATATTAACTAGGAGTCCTTGGTTAGCTCAGCTTTTTGTAGGCCTGCCCAGCATGGATGCCACTTCTGATGATGACTGCAGTTAGGTAAGCTCTCTCATCCACCTGCCCAGGACATCAAACTGGCATTTGGCTGTTGGAACCTCCGTCTCCTGCCCTGGAGCAGGAGATGGTCAGTATTGTCTTTTGGTGTTGTGCTGAGACTCAGGGGCGTCGGTCAGGGGCTGGCCCCCAGGGCCCTGAGGGGGTACGTGTAACCTGGCATCTCCACCACCAGCACTAGTCTTTGGGACACAGATAGTGATGATCCGTGAATCCCAGTCCTCAAATATATGCATAAAAACAACACCCCAGGGCGCCTCTCAGCAGGATTCCAGCAAGAGCATCACCATGACAAGAAGACCCCATTTTCTAACAGCTGTTCGTCGGCAGCACGGAAAGTCCTGCGGGCAGGGTGACATTCTCAGCACGCGTGGTGGTGTCACTTGCCCAGCTACGTACACGCTGAGTCCAGAGACTGGCTGGTCTGGTGTAAGCTTCGCTCCCAGTATGCTCTGGGGCAGCTAGGTTCAGGACTTGCATGTCTGTGTCCTATGGGGACTAATGGTCAGTGCCCTCCCCTCTGTCCCCCCAGAGCTGAGTACTTGGTGCCTGTGGGGCTCTAGTCTCAGAACATGATCACAAGAGCTCTATGAAGTCAATTCTCCAGCTGTCTTAGATGGGGAAATAGACAGTTTAGAAGCCCGCTGGTCCTTGTTCAGCAATGTAAGAATGAAGTCTGCATCTCCTGATGCATGTTTCCTTTGTCCTTCTAGTTTACACCTTGTTCCAGTTGCCTTCATTACTGCATGACTTCTTCCTTGGCCTAGACTACTTCCTAGCTCTGCCAACTGGCTCTTTCGTTATCATCATCATATTCTTATTATTATCATTGCTGCTGCTGTTGTTGATTGTGTCTTCAATGAAACTGCATAGAAGAACATTGAAAAACAGGGCCCTTTTGATTGACCCCTGTGTGCCCTCATTCCCATCTCCCTATATTATGTGTTCGTGCGTGTGTGTGTGTGTGTATGTTTGTGTGTGTGTTTGTGTAAGATTCAATACAATAATGTGAACCAAACCCCCCTTTATGGAGTTCCTGGGTTCCGAGGGCTGAGTAGAGGTCATAAATGATCAGCCCTGAGCCATTAGCCTACGGTGGATGTGTATTGTTGAGTCCTTCTGAAGTATTTTAAATTTTCCACTAGTGCTGACATAAACAAATCTTTTGAGCTCTTGTTCCTTCATGCGTGACAGTTGTGCAGCACACTTGGCTGGTGACAGGCCTGTGCTAGGAGCTAATAGACACGGTTCTGCCAGCGGGTCTCAGGTGTTCCTTGTCTCAGGCTGCCTCTCTTCATGTACCAGCAGGATGGGTGCTCCAGGACATCTTCTCCCCAGACCCGTGGACTTCATGGACCTTATAATCATCCCCTAAGTTAGGATGGATGAGTTATTTGTGGTTTTCACTCAGTAGATTGTGCAGCCTTCAGTCATAGTGACTGAGTCTTCCCTCTGTGTTCTTAAAGTTCCTCTACTGGGAGGGATGGGGAGAAAGTCTCTGGCCTTATTTATCTCATGCATGGATAGAAGCCACTAGACCCACTCTGAATCAAGAAGTCTGCACAAGTTGTGTATCAGGCTGCTTTCTGCTCTAAAGTTCCAATTCTGTGAAAACATTAGTATTTAGATGACTATATTTCCATTCCAAATGTCTGCCATGTTTTATGTCTGGATAGTAATTATGGGTTGTCCTCAAAGAAGACAAATTGAATTTACCATCCAGTTCACAGGGAAAAACGGCCCCTCACACTCAATATTTCCTGCCCAACTCCCATTGGGGATTCAGGGAACACGGAAGTGGTCCAGGAAGGAATAAAGTCCCCACTGTCACCTTGGTCTTCCATTCTTCACATTTGCCACTTGGATGAAGCCATTTGCATCCGAATTGAACCTGCATTAACATGTACAGTTTATCTACTTCTGGTTATAAACAATGAGCCTCAAGAACAGCAGCTGAGTCATGGAAGAGCCTGAGTCTCACCAGCAATCAAACCTCTACTGCCACCTTGATTTCAACTGGTGAGACAGAAAAAGGTTTGGGCTAGCTGGTGCCCAGATTACTGGTGTTAAAAAATAGCTAATAATGGATTAATCTGCATGGCTTGAAGCTTCTTAACATGTAGCAATTTGTTCTCTATACTTACAAAGTAATTTGGGTGCTGTGGTCTGGAAGGTGATTATGTCCCACCCCAACTCCTATGTTGGACCTCGAATCTGGTGTGTTGGGATCATAGGCAGAGCCTTGGGGGAAGGGCTCACTTGTGTAGATGCCTCCCCTACCTATGGGATCAAAGCTCTCCTCAGAGGCTGGAGAGGGCACAATGTTTGCCTTCCACTACACTTCCACTCTTCTACTACAAAGGGGTGCCTAAAGGAAGCATCAGAAACAGAAAGTAGCCTTACCAGATACCCTGACCTGGCCAGAACCTTGGCCTTAGCCTTCACAGATTCCAGAACTGTGAGCAACAGCTCAATACATCTGTGCTCCATATGCATCATCTACTCAAGGTATTTTGGTTTAGCAACCTAAAGGAAGTATGCCATCAAAAATAGCTCAGAGCAATGACCAAACCTTATGGTTGCTAGCAAACAAGCATTTATTGTTCCAGCACAGGAAACTGTCAGGTTCGCTTACTGTAATAGCCTGGATCTTTTTCCCAGACCTCTGCTGACCACAGCTGATGAGGGAAAGGACAAACAAAAGTATACAGGATCCCTTGAGCTTAAGTTTGGAATGTGATCTGTCACTCTAGTGCCACAGACCAAAGACAAGGGTGGAGGAAGGTCATTCTGCCCGCAGTGAGGTTACCGGGTGCATATGGGCTCTGTGAAGGCCACAAGTTAGACCTGGCAGTACCATCTCACACAGCCACCCAAGGATGACTATGACAAGCATCTTTCCTGGTGATAATGAGCAAGAACAATCCCCTGCCCAGAGATGTCGACTCAGACCCAAAGAAGACATGAAGCTCCACTTTGCTAGACAGGGTTCAGCTTCCTGGTACCTGTTGCAAGTGACACCTCTCCCCTCCTCTGTGATAATTTCATTCCAGTGTACATTTGGAAGTGGGACCTGAATGTTTCAAGTGGCTGCTTACCATAGACTTACCTCGATTTACATCTATAGTTCTTCATGGTGGTCCAGAGAGGGGCTACAAAGACACCTCTTCTGGGGGCTTTGACTGTTCTCTGGAGTCAGAGGCGGAAGAGGAAGACTGCACTTCATCTCTCATTCTGAGGTCTTAGTTGGAGAACAGGCATGGATCAGGGTGTCTCATTGGAATGGTGCCTCAGTTGAAGCAAGATTCAGTTCGGTGATTCCCCCTCGTCCCGTTCATGGAGCACACAGTGGGCATCTGGCCGAATGCACACCCCAGGATCCCCATGGGGGTCCTTCGCTGTTCATACATCACTGGTCCTTGCACACCACTGACTATGGCCACAGGCTCCAGGAAGCTCGTGTGGGGTCCTAGACTCCACGCAGAAGTAAGCGGTCATAAGGGACAGTCCTGTGGCCAGAACCTATGGCCTGAAAGAAGAAAATCAGTCACCCGAGAAGAGGTGATTAGAGAGGGGACACGTCCTGCACCATCCTTTGTAATTTTGTTCTAGAGATTATTGGTCCCCAGAGAGGATCTATTGAACACTCTTGACCTTCCGCAGGATCCAGGCACACTCAAATCCTTGCCCATCATTTCAGAGAGCTTGCAAACTGTCAGCAAGAACCTGTCATGTAGCTGGGCGCTGGTGGCTCATGCCTGTCATTCTAGCTACTCAGGAGGCTGAGATCTGAGAATCACGGTTCAAAGCCAGCCTGGGCAGAAAAGTCCATGAGACTCTTATCTCCAATTAACTACTAGAAAACTGGAAGTGGTGCAGTGGCTCAAGCGGTAGAGCACTCACCTTCAGCTGAAGAGCTGAGGGACAGTGTCCAGGCCCAGAGTTCAAGCTCCATAACCGACAAAAAAAAAAAAAAAGAACCTGTCATGTAAGGTGCCCTCAGGGAGGAGAGCCTCTGTTCCCAGCTCAGCTGGGAGCCTCAGGCAGAACAGGTAGATCCATGGTCAGTGCAACCAGAGTGTGAGACAGGGTCATGTAGTCTCCTGATTGGCAACAGCTGGCCACGCCTGCTAGCGTGCACTCAAGTGGCAGGAACTACCAAGGACCTCTGAAGATGATGCTGGGTATGCTCCACCATCGCTCAACCCTCCACTCAGCCCGTGAGATGGGGGTCCTTGGGAGCTGAGGCTGCCGACACCGTGTCGCCTCTAAGAGACCCGAGGCTAACTCAAAGCTTAAGCCCAGGATCCAGGCTCAAGCCCAGGAGTGCATCACTGTGCCAAAGGCCCTTCAATTCGATTCCGCCATCTCCTTCTGCTTTATCTGTCTCAGTTATTCTCTCTCGGTCTGACTGCTGATGGTTCAGTTTCTGCCAAGCAGGACTGAGGAGATCAGAAGGTACCAGAACTTTTGCAATGTAAGGCAAGAATTTAATTGAGCAGGTCTCTGAAGAATCTCCACAGGTACTCCAGCACTGGGCTCTGCTCTGTGTAAGATCTGAGTATGGAGTCTTTGGACGGCAATGCTGGCCTAGGTCTGCTCTGGAGTCTCTGTTGTTTCTCCTCTACCCAATGGGCCATGTTGGGTCACAGAATGTTCTTACGCTGTGTGGCCCACAGGGACACAGGCTAGCCATTGACACAAATAAAAACAGAAGATTTATGAAAGCTGGGCCAGGTGATGGTAAAATAAACCTGAGGAATTATACCACCCATTGGACTCCCAGGTTGGCCCCTAGACACACAGTAATTTGTTTCTGCACTACTCATTTTTTAAAACTGTGTGTAATTCATCTACTTTTAAAGATTGTTATGCAATTTATAATACTGCATATTTGTATTTAAAGAGTTACCGTAATCGTTTCTGTCATCAGACCTCGTAGGTGGTCTTGAAATATAATATGGTGTGTTACTGCATCATTTTAAGTTTCTAGACCAATATTGCTATTCATTTCTCAATGCAGTAAACTGGGATACTATTTTCCAAAGTTAACATCACAGCTAAAATTCTCAAAGTTTCAAGATCTATCTATCTATCATCTATCTATCTATCTATCTATCTATCTATCTATCTATCTATCTATCTATCTATCTATCTATCTATCTATCTATCTATCTATCTATCTATCTACCGCTATCCACATATAATACAGAGAGAGAGAAAAGGGAAGGAAAGAGAAAGAGAGAACACTAATAAGTGTGTTTTGTGTGTGTGTGTGTGTGTGTGTGTGTCGGTCGTGGGGCCTGAACTCTGGGCCTAGGGGCTGTCCCTTAGCTCTTCAGCTTGAACTCTGGGCCTGGGCACCATCCCTCAGCTCTTCAGCGCAAGGCTAGCACTCTACCCCTAGAGCCACAGCACTACTTCCGGCTTTTTTCTGCTTATGTGGTGCTGAGGAATGGAACCCATGGCCTCAAGCATGGGAGGCAAGCACTCTACCACTGAGCCAACTTCCCAGCACCTCTAACAAGTGTTTTTACAACAATACTAGTAACAACTTTTCCAGTCTGCAGATTTATAATATATGATTAATGTCACACACCCTCCTGGTATGTGTGGTCATGTACATGAGTGCATTTCTATGATCACATGAAATAATGCATGCTGTGTTGCATTTTATACCTAGCACATGTCATAGGTGGGGTGATACTACATTTTGAGTGGTGTTTAGAGGACAACGTAATTTTGGCTGTGTCATAGTATGGGTCAATAAATAATGATATGAAGCTGGGTGCTGGTGGCCCATGTCTATAATCTTAGCTACTCAGGAGGCTGAGATCCATAGAATCACATTTTGAAGACAGCCCAGGCAGAAAAGTCCTCAAGACTCTATCTCAGCAAAATGTTGGACTGGAGATATGGCTTACATGGTAGAGCTATCAGCAAGAAAGATAAGAGCTCCAGACCCTGATGATAATGATAATGATGATGATGATGATGATGATAACATAACTATAAAAAGAAATTATAATATTAAATAATAAAAGTAACAAACATAACAATAATAGATAATAGTAATGATAAGAATACAAATACATAGCCTGCATGTATTTAAATTATATTCTAAATGGAAGAAAAACTGAAAATAGAATACAAAGGAAAGAGGGATTTCATTTTAGTTTTAAATGAATTTTAGCTTTCCTCTGGGTAGTGAAATCGTAAGTAATTTTAATCATTTTTATGATTTTACATGCATAAATTTTAAAATGTGCATTATAAACGTGTTTATATATACAATGAACATAGGTTATTCTCTTCGTTTAGATCGAAGACCTAAGGATATACTCACACACAGTTATACAAACAGGACTCCATTTCTGTTTGGCAAGCACTTGGGCATGCTCAGTCCCTCTGGGCCACCTAACCACTCTGCTGGGAGCCGGAGTCTGTGATCGAGAGCCCGTTGAACCAATAGAGGGCAGAGACCCAGTCCGGTGCAGTGAGGAAATGTGAGGCAGAGCCAGGGCCTGGGGGCCAGCCTGCCTGCCTGACTTTGCACTTGACCTCAGACCTAGTGTGGGAAGCAACCGGGGTGCTTGAGTCCTGGGATACCCGCCTGGCTTCCCACAAGATGCCCTAAGGAGGCTAGAAGTCAGCTAGTTGACGTCATGCTCCAAGGCTGGGCATGGAGGCTTCCGCCTTATCCCAGACACTCCGGAGGCAGAGATCAGGAAGAGTATGGCTTGGGGTCAGCTGGCATAACATTAGTAAGACTCCCCAATAATAACTAAAAGCAAAAAAAAGACTGGGGATGAGACTTAAGTGGCGGGACACCTGACCAGCAAGTGTAAAACAGGAGACCTTGAGTTCCAACTCCAGTATCATGAAGAATGAAGAAGGAGGCGAAGGAGAAGGAGGAGGAGAAGGAGAAAGAGGAGGAAAAGCAGAAGGAGGAGGAGGAGGAAAAGAAGAAGAGGAGGAGGGGGAGGAGAAGAAGAAAATGAAGAAGAGGAGGAGGAGGAAGAGAAGAGGAAGGAAGTGGAGAAGGGGGAGGAGGGGGGAGGAGGAGGAGGAAAGTGAGAAGGTGGAGGAGGAAAGCTTGAATCTCCTTAACAGTAAGGTCCCTCCTGCTGTCTCTTCTCCCCTCTCCACCGCACCTGTGTGTTCTCACAAGCATGGTTTGGGATCATGGTGATGTCGTGTGAGTCCAGCACAAAACTGGAAACAAAATATGAAATCAAAGCCCTTGAGTCTTGGGCACCATTTTTAATGTGAGTGAGGATACAGGGTGCTGACCAGCCCTTACCGGCCTTTCCCTGGAAGAAGGGCCTCGGTGGCCCCACGGAGATCCCATCACCCCGTCACTCCCCGCTGGATTCCCCACCTCCCCTTGGGTGTAAGAACCAAAGTCCTCCAGAGATGCTGCCTGGCCTGGCCTCAACCCCACTGCCTCTGACTCCTAGCACCAAATAGGAAGCCCTCTGCTCTTCCTGAGCATGGCTGCACAACTTCTTTCCCCCAGACCTCAGACCTGGCCCACCTTGCTTGCTTCCTGGCTCTCTTCCTCCTAGAGGGGAGGTGGTTTCTTCTCTTCTTTTTGTACTAAGATGTTCCTTTTCCTGAATATTGTCAGGCATCAGGCTGGGCCAGACAGGGCACTGCAGCCCCAGGCCCCATCTGAGATTCCTCCCTCCTAGCAAGGACTAGAGTAGATAGCATCACCGTGGCCGTGGCCAGAGCATCGCCCCTGTCCCATGACTGGAATGGAAGCCCCACCAGGACGGGGGCCTCATCTTTAGTGCACCCCCACCCCCCGCAAGGCTGTCCTGAGTATTGGATCTGATTGTGGGTACAAAACCATCTGAATGGTTCCATGCCAAGCCGGGAGGAATGGCAGCTCTGACCACATAGCTTCTGTGAGTCGTTGGATGTGTTGGAAGGAAAAGATGGGGTCGTTGGCATTTTTATTGTGTGTGGTTTTATATTGCAAGGGAGTATGCTTTCATTTTCTTGATTCCCTTACTTGACAAGTGTTTATTTGGCTCTAGTTCTGTTTACACACTGGGCCTTAGAAATCTGACATTGTCACTTCAGGGTCAAGAACAGATCACAGCAGTACATCATACCTGTTGCTGATTTGAAATATTTTATCTGGCAGTGTGCCAGCGGCTCACACCTGTAACCCTAGCTACTCAAGAGGCTGAGATGTGAGGATCGTACTTTGAAGCCAGCCAGGGCAGGAAAGTCCAAGAGACTTTAGTTTCCAATTAGTGGGAAGGAACGTTGTGGCTCAAGCAGTAGAGTGTTAGCCTTAAACAAGAAAGCTCAAGGACAGCGCCTGGGCCCTGAGTTCAAGCGTGGGCACACACACACCACACACCACACACACACACACACACACACACACACACACACACACACACAGAGGACCTATCTGTTAGCTGAGGCCAAGTCAAGTCTTAGCAGACAACTCAAGTAAGTGCAAGTCTTTCTGGGCCAGGCCCATTGAGGAAGCCATTGCTACCCAGAGCTGGTAGATAAGGAATCCAGTTCTTCAGTTTCTTGCTCATTTACTCCCCCAGCACAGTGAAGAAGCTTTTCGGCTTGAGTTTGTTTGGATGTAAACAGGATGGGTACTGATTTCTGTATAAATCTACAACTAGATGAGTTTTACACAGTTGCACATTTCCAGAAAGTTCTGCTCCTGTTTTCATTTGGTAAGAAGCCTGGGTCTCTCTCTCTCTCTCTCTCTCTCTCTCTGAAAGGAGGAAAACCCCCTTAGCCTTCACTTCCTCTCCAACACCTTTCTTTTTTTTTCCCTTCCCCACCTCCCCTCCAACACCTTTCAAGTTGGCGTGTTTTCAAGCGTGGACTGGATTTCGGAGCCAGTGTGTGCACGTGTGTGTACTCTCAGCTCTGGGACGCTGCAAATGACTTTTGTGACCTATCAGCCTGAGACATGAGCTTAGCACTGAGGGCACCACAAGTGGACATAAATACAGAGAGCACAGGGTGCCCCAGGAAACTACGATGTCCACATGGGACCTAACTCCCAGCCTTACCCAGGGGAACGTGCTGTATGAGCTTTTCCTAACACACACACACACACACACACACACACACACACACACACACACACACATACACACATCTTTATCTCTCTCTCATTCTCTGCATTAACCACATTCTTAAAACCTGGAGGTATGCCAAAGGTTTTTTTCTTCCCCCTCCCTCTTTTCCTGCAAAAAAGAAAGAAAAATCAAAAGTTTTTGGTAATTGAAATTCATGACAAATTACAGACAGTATTTTTCCTTCTTTCTGTCTTTTTTAGAACAACGTGTTCTTAGAGCAGTGTCTGACTTACTGAAATGGAAACACGTGGAGGTGAAGTTTGCCTGTGTGCACACACGCCCACACCCACTCTGTGGGGACCCCAGGTGGCCTTGGGCTGCAGGTGACAATGTTGGCCTTGAAGACGTGGCAGGACAGCACTGGACACCAAGTGGCCACGTGGCTGAGTGGAAGCGGGGGTTGGGGCAGGGGGCTGTTCTGTTCTGTACCTGTTGGGTCAGTTCAGATAGACATGAGTGAGCAGGAGGTGCTTGGTTTTAGTTAACTGGCTGTCCCAATAATGAGATACATTCTGTTTCTGCATGAGCCATGAGAAACAGTCTCCCTTCTCTGGTTTACCCTGGGGCCAAATTTCAAAAAAAAAATCTTATAATCCAACGTCATCTTGCTCTCCTATCCAAGGAAAGGTTTTTGGTTTTGTGCTAGGGTTTGCTATAGGGTTGTCTTTAATAGATTGCATTGATGATTTTTTTTTAAAAAAATTATTACCAATGAAATTTTATTTTTTATCTTTCCAGGGCGATTCCCCGATTCTAACTTTGGCCCCTGAATGGAGATGCTGCTGATGAACTCACAGCTACTGGGTCATCTTCCAGGACTTTGTGTGGATGTATGCACACTGGCTCACGGCAGCATCTTTACATCCTACCCAGGTAGGGGAGATTTGCACCTACAGTGCACTTTTACCTGTTCCCAGGTCTGTTTAAATTGCTAGGTAAGTATGTAGTAAATCTGGGAGGAATCAGTCTATTCCTGCTCCCCCCTCCAATTTTTTTTTCTCTCTCTTTTTCCCTGATTTTCTCAAGAATATAAAAGAGATGACATGAAGCAATGCCAGCACAGGGCAGAGCGGACTGTATAATGGAAGACTCTTAAAATCCCAGTCATTGAGGGAAATGATTTAGAGCGATGTGTTTTTCTTTTTTAAATCAGAAACTATGCACAGTAACCCATAATGAACAACATTCTTCCGTTTTTAAATTCAGATCGGAGCCGAGTCTTATCTGGCTTCATAAGGATGAAATGCATAGGCAGGTTTGCTTTTGTTGTTTCAAAGATGGTCTGGGGAAAGACCTTGCAGGAATTTGACCAGAACGACTTCTGAGACTAGGTTTCCCCCTTCTCCACGGTCTGCAGGTCAGGGGGAAATATCCCTCCTCACTCCATTTCCCAGTCCTCGACACGCACTTTTTATTTCTGGAAGTCTCTCGCTGGGGGAGCTGTGGAGTAAAAGCTGCTCAGAGAGGCACTCTTTACAAAGGGACTTTTTTTTTTGTCCTTACTGAATCCAGAGAGCAACTTTTGACTAGGGCCAGCCGCCTTTTCAGGAATGGGTGAATACGAGCTAAGGTCATTGTCAAGGACTCAGGAGCAATTAGTATGCAGATCAGGGCTGTGGAGTTCAAAGGTATTGTTCCAATTCAATCACATTAGCCAGGGCAGAGAAGAACCGGCTGTGAGACCTTAATCACCAAGCCTTGTCCATTCATGAAGTGGTGTGTGTGTGTGTGTGTGTGTGAGAGAGAGAGAGAGAGAGAGAGAGAGAGAGAGAGAGAGAGGGGGGTGAGATGGAGAGGAAGGGCATAAGGATCTGTCTCATTGCAAAAGATAGGAGAAAGCTGCCTTCATTTTTTGGGACAACTAACATGTACATTTCCTTCTATGTAGATTTAAAGAGTGATTTAATTGAACAATCCAGACCTGTGTCACCATGTCTACCTGCACATGGAAACTGTAGGAAAAACAAAAACAAAACAAAAATAATGAAAGGACCCCACGCTAATGCCTTTCCTGGGAGACAAATCCTATTGGAAACGTGTACAGTTCTTCCAAGTCCCCGGCACAAGTGAAAGGACATGAGACTCCACATTCTAAAACAAATCTCTGCAGCTTAAATACACCTTTCCACGGTGTGGTTAGAGCTATCATGGAGATAAATGAGGAAATTTTGAATTTTTAAAACATCACAGGAAGAATTCTCTCTCTTTTTTTCCTCTCTCTCCTCTCTTCTCAAAGGAAAACCCAATTATTTTCCTGATTTGTCAGTGTTACACAATGAAATATAGGCAAATCAATCCACACCATGCATTCCACGTGTCCTTAAAAACACACAGCAAAGCGGGGGGGGGGGCGTACAGGAGGAGCCTAATGTAAATTAAATAAGATTTGCTCCCATCTATAATTATTTGTTCAGCACACTGGGAGATACTTTTATGTTTTAGGCAGAAATGAGGACCGACAGGAGGATTCGCCTTTGACCCCCCCCCCAAAAAAAAAGAAAGAAAGAAAGAAAGAAAAAGTGACATTTAAAACGGGTTCCCCTGATTCTAAAAACCCCTCCCCTCGAGTTGCTGTTTATCTGCATTCCTGCATCAAAATGGATCAACATTTGCTAAAGCCAACGGGGCTTCCTAGGGAGTGGATGGGAGGGTGGCGGAGGAAGCTGCAGGCAGCTCTGGGGGTGCATTCCACCTCCACATTATCCGTTTCTACCTGCAATCAAACGTGATCGGCAAAGAAGGTGCCCCCCACTCCAATCCAGTGTCCGCCCTCCACCTCCGGCCCCGGGAAGATACTTAATCACAGCTCAGGAAGATGAAAGATTGGAAGAGAAACGTAACTCTCCCTCTGCCAGGCAAAGCTGCACCCCAGGGGGTCATGAATGCAGGGGGAGGAACCTTGATTCCTCCATGCCATAACATACTGAGACACTTTCTGCTTTCCACTTGCGACCCAGTAAATATAGGACATCTCACCCATGAAGGGTGATTATCGCTCGTGAGAGGAGGAGACCACTTATTAAGGTCTTGTTCTCTGAGCAAAAGAAAGATCAGAATCATTATTGATAGAGAGCCACAATCTGTGATGTCTCCCCCTCCCCCCATCAAAACATATTTCTTCTTAAAACTGTTGTGGCAGCTGAGTGATTATGAAGATTATTATTAATTTGAGTCTGGAATTAACTGCGTTTCCAAAAGCCATTCTGACACCTCGAAGGCTTCCATCGAAAACTTTCCCCCTCCATCGAACTCTCCACTACTTTTAGTAGTACTTTTATCTATAATACAATTAAGGGGTATTTTTAAATGTCAGTCTGTTCCTCGGCTTCATAAAAAAAATACTCCTTTACTGTTTTGGTATTTTATTTGAAAATATCAAGCCACGAAAAGACAACAAAAACAAAGCACACGATCCTTAAAACCAAATGTTTACCCAATTATTCAGGGAGCCACCATTTCTCTTCGGGTCCTACTATTGTGCTATTTTTTCCCCCTGAAATTTGGTCCTACATAGGCATTTTCTTCATCTTTTTTTTTCTCTCCCTAAACAAGGTCATTGATTTTTTCCCCCCTAAATGAAGACCAAAAGCCCCCAGCACAAGATTAAGTAAGTTCTTACAGTATTATAAAAGTACGTGCCTCTT
>NW_012267218.1:6149171-6159171 GCF_000151885.1 Dipodomys ordii | reverse complement strand
AGAGTGGTTTCATGTTTACAGTGTCCCTGGACCCTGCCAACTTTGAGCCAGAGCGCCTGCCTTGGTTACCTGTTTCTGTTAGGGTCCTGATATTTATGCCGGCTGTTACTCAGTAGAGGAGTGGAGCTGCGTCTCTGTACTTAATATTGCAGCCTGCACTCCCTACACTTAGTGTGAGTCATTAAATCAGCAGGTTACAGTCACACTTGCACTCAAGACAATGCTGTTTGTCAGTATCATTATGCTAATCCGCACCAATAATCGTGAAGGTAGCTTGGAAGGAACCTGCCCTGTCCAGTCCCCCCTCCCTGCCCCTTACCCCTGCCCTGGAAAGGTCGACTGGATTTGAAAAGCAGATGCTTTCCTAGGGAAGAAAAGGAGCCTTATCTTTAGTTTCACAAGAAGCTTTTACGATTCAAGATTTAAAGATTCACGGGTGTGCATTTAATGTCTATTTTATTTTCAATTACACTTTGCAGAGAATCTGAATACTCAACGTTATCTAGAGATTGCATGATATCATGGGCCCCTTGAAAGAGTGTGTGTGTTTTTTAACTTTTTTTTTCCAGGGTTTATTTGATTTGAGAGGATTCTTTTCATCTATTGGCAAGAGGATCCTCCTCCTCCTCCTCCCCACCCTCCACCCTGGGTTGTTTTTTATTTTTTTCCTATAAGAAAACTTGGGTGTTCCTTTCTCTCTGTGCACTGGTTGGTTCATCTTTACCGGGATTAGTCATGCAAAGGTCACAATGACCCAGGGAAGGGGCCAAGGATGCGCGTGCCAGCACCCCACTCTGGTCTCCTCCCCCTCTATCAGGGTGAAGGCAGGATGTTGCTCTCAACACCCCCAGGAAAGGTGCAGGAATGTCCTTGCTGGCTGGCATTTAATTTACTAGTTGCCTCTGTGCTGGGGCTTTGGCAGGTTCTGCTGGAATCTGAAAGACAGCCTGTCATACCGAGGGCCTGCTGCCGACTGCTGAAATTGAGAGACTTGGCAGATATGCAAACAGTAACTGGGTTTGAGTTGTTTTGATTACAAGTTAAACAGAGAGTCAACGGCAGGGCCAATGTATATCTGCGGAGGTTTGCTCTCTCTCCCTCTTCCTCTCTCTCTCTCTCTTTCTCTCTCTCTCTCCCTCCCTCTCTCTCTCCTTTCCTCTTCCTTCTTCTGCATAAAAATCATGGAAGTGGCGGGTAACTTCTACAGGATCAAAGTGGCATTTTGGCTTTGCACTGCTGGGAGAGGGTGGCTAAAGAGAGGGTCAGTTTCCCCCATTGGATGTATTTCATATTGTGCCTGGAAAGGAGGTGCATTATGGAATTCAGCCCCAGGTTCAAAACCTTCCACACATTCAAAATGTCCCCTCTAGGTGGTCTCGTTATTTAAGAGATACATGCGGGCATTTTAGATTGCAGAATCATTTGACCGAGACTTAAAAAAAAGTCAACTGTGTGTCTAGTATCCATCCCAAGGGAACGCTGAAAGAAAGGCAAGAAGTCTGGCTTTGTGGAATTGTTCTTCTTCCCCTTGTTCTTCACTTTCCCCTTCAGGAAATTTGTCTGTCCAGCCATGCCCAGCCCGTTAGGGACAGGGAACATTTGCTCCGGAGGATGTTTTGTCTCTTTGGTGGCCTTAGGTGGGGAAAAAGAAGACAGAAAAGTAAGAAAGGTCAACTGATTTAAGCCAGTGGGGAAAAGGCAGAAGGCTCAGGCCCTACAGTGACATTTCCAGTGTCAATGGACTCTTCCTTCCAGCCAAGGTTTGCACTCTACCCATCCTGGCCCGAGTAGCTCTTGTGTGTGTGTGTGTGTGTGTGTGTTGGTACGTTGGTACTAGAGCTTGAACTCAGGACTTGGGCTCTGTCTGCCTCTTAGCATTTTCACTGAAGGCGGACACTCTACCACTTGGGCCACAGCTCCCTTTTTTTTGATGTTTATTAGAGATAAGAATTGCATGGACTTTTCTGTCCTGTCTGGTTTCAAACCACCATCCTCATATCTCAGCCTCCTGAGTAGCTACGATTACAGGCCTGAGCCACAGACAGGTACTGGCTAGTCTAGCAATTTCAAGGCAAAACCCTAGAGAGGCATGAGGACAGCATCAAGTTGTTGTGCCCATTTTCCTGGTGGGTCCGTGGGAGGCTGTCTGTGTGGCTGACACACATTTGATTTACAGAAATGAGGCTCTCCTCCCCCTCCCCTCCATAAGTGAAAAACAGAATCTCTGAAGACTGTGAGAGTCTTTGGCAATAATCCAAATATAGTAAATCCAACTGTTGTTTTTTAATCCACCAATTTGGCTATTAAAAAAAAAAACTTTATTGAAAAAATCTTTTAAAAAAAGCAAAACCCCTAACACTAAGCTCAAAAGTATTTTCAAAGAAACTGAGTGGCCTCATTTGGACAAAGTTAATTACTGCACAATAATTGCATTTTAAATCCAGTTGCCTTCTACACGTAGTAAAATTTCAAGTTCATACTGAGGGAAGGAAAGTGAGTTCTTCCACATATAACTTGTTAATTGCTTTTGTCAGAAACTGATGTCCAACAACTTCTTCTTCCACTGATGAGATATAACTTCCTGAGTTGCTGGATCCTAGGTCCTGCAGACAAGAGCAGCTGGAAGCTTCTAGAACAATGATTTCAGACCTGCAATGGGCCAGGTGGGTTCCCACAGGCTGTGGAACCCAGATGGACTGAGGGTATAAGGGGGAAGGGCAATCTGTATGTCCCCTCTTCTCTTCTCCATCTCCTCTCCTCTCCTCTCCTCTTCTCTCTTTTCTTTTCCTTTTTGTTCTTTTCTATTTTTCATTCTTCATTTCCTTCTTTCTCTTTTTCCTTTCCGCCTTTTTCTTTTCTTTCTTTCCTTTCTTTCTTCCTCCCTCCCTCTGCTTCCCTCCCTACCTCCCTTCCCTCCTTCCTTCCTTCTTTCCTTCTCTTCTCTGTTTTTGTGCTGATACTGGAACTTGAACTCAGATCCTTCAGCTCTTGATTAACCTTTTCACTCAAGGCAGAAACTTTATAACTTGAGTCATTCATACCTCTGCTTCTAGTTTTTTGTTGGCTAATTAGAGATGAGTCTAATGGGCTTTCCTGCCTGGACTGGCTTTGATCCTCAGATCTTAGCTCTTGAGTAGTAGATCACAGGTATGAGCCACCAGAGTGTGACTTTTTACCCTTTTTATAGCTTTTTATTGTGGTAAAAAAATGACACACAATTTTCCATCTTAATAAATTTTTAAGTGTCATAAGCGCATTATAACTAGTCACAGCCAATCATTCCTGTCACCCTAGTCTCTGGTGACCTGCAACCTTCATGAGTGACTTTGCCTGCTCTGGACACTTCATATACGTAGACTCGCACAGTATTTGACTGTGTGGCTCCTTTTGCTTAGCTCGCCGTTCTCAGTGCCCACCTCTGTGGCTCCTGTCTTAGAACTTTATTTATGTCCTGCTTTGGGTGACTCATACTCTGCTATGTGACAGACAGAGCGTGGTTTGTCTGCTCACCTGTAAACGGGCACTTCCATTACCGTGGACAGGGCTGCTGGGCCTTGATGTACAGCTAGCCACATGCCTCCCTGCTTGGAGATCTTTCGGGTCTAGATGAGGAGATGCTTTCTGTATCATGCTATCATTCCGTATTTAACTTTCTAATGAAGGCCCAAGAGAAAATGGAGACCCTCAGAAGTAAGAGAGTAGCTAGAGAAGGGTAGCTTTCCAGTTGTAGAGTTAGGGTGCAAAGGTGGTCTTGTCTGACACGGAAGCACAGGATCTCCAACACACCGGGTCCTCAAATGAAAGTGCTCCTGCTCCACCCTGCAGCCAAGTCCACTCTCCTATGCAAGCCAGTGGCTTCACTGGCCCCCTATTTCTGTGCTGAAGTCACTAAGAAGACTGGATGCTAGGTTGGTGATTACTATATACAGACCCTAGCAGAGTAGTTGTTATCCTGTCTGTCTGTCTGTCTGTCTGGCTATCTATTTTTGTGCCATTCCTGGGGCTTGAATTTAGGGCCTGGGTGCTCCCTGAGCTTTTTTGCTCAAGGCTAGTGCTTTGCCATTTAAGCCACAGATTTACTTCCAACCTTTTTTTTAAAATTATTTTTATACTTTCTTAGAGATAAGAGGCTCATGGACTTTCTTGCCTGGGCTGACTTCAAACCTTGATCCTCAGGTCTCAGCCTCCTGAGTCGTTGGGATTACAGGTGTGAGCCTCAGGCACCCAGCCTGATTTTTAAGTCACTGAGATAAGAAAGAAAAGAAACAGAGTGAACTGAGATGGTTTGTTTCTGGTTCAGCGAGTAGCATACAAGGGCTTATGAATCCCAGTGAACTAAAGTGGTTGTGTGCTTTCCATATCCCCTCCCCTTTTTAGGATCTGAAGGATTCTCTTCTTTGTAAGCAACAAGATCCGGGTGCCAGGAAGGTGGCTGCACTCTTTTACTGTCCTGGTCTTCTGTCAGGTGTAGGAGTCAGATCTAAGCTCCGAGCACCACAGGACTGTGTCTGAGGACCACTGGAGCCCGTGCATTGTGCCACTCAAGTCCAAAGTGCTTCCAGCCTCTTTCTGAGTGCTGATTTACTGGGCCAAGTGTCCAGGTAGATTAATTTTATGGGCAACATTTGATGGAGGGAACATTTCAAAAGCTTGCTCCTGGATTAGTTCTGCCACATTCCCTTGGCATTTTTGTCTTAATTCTTTACGGACTTGGTAGAAATTTAATCTGATTTTTTTTAAAAAAACAATTGTTACTGTAATCTTTTAGGAACTTAATCTGATTTTTCCCCCCACAGTGCAAGATTTTGTGCAATTGCTGGGTCCAACATAGCTATGTTATAAAAAAGTAAAACAAACTTTTGAAGCCTTACCCCAAACTGGTATTAGAATATATGTCCAGTCAAATTTCTCCTTTTCAGAAAGTAACATGGAAAACATGAAATGCAGTGAATTACCACACAGATAGGAATTGTGTGAAGAAGTTACTAGTCTTTTTGAATGCTGATGACTTTTCTATTTGAGGAGTGGGGAGAGGGGGCTATACTCTTTTCTTTCAAAGTGCATCACCTCTAATTGGGATCACCTGTTTTGGTATACATCAATTTTAACTTTTTTTTTTCTTAGTCTTGTGATTTTCTTTCCACTCTTCCAGTCTAGTACCACTGTCCTTTTCCCAGCGGACCTCTTCTGAAGCTACTACGCCATTCACTCCAGTCCCCAACTTCCTTCCAATTTTGCCTCCGATTATTTGGGTCTTTGCCAGTTGGGGTACCAAGAGTTCTCTGCCTGGCAGCCCCCCCCAAAGTGCAGTGCAAAAAGGGGCAACTGGTCTTTCCTCTACTCCTTTCCCCACTCACCAAGGTGATTCCAAGACCCCTTGGTGAACAGATCGTAGTCCGATACCCAAGACTGGCTAAGCCATCTATTCGGGAAGCCTGCCATGATACTGTATAGGCCCTGTGTACCCCAAGAGCACCCTGATGTGTTTGCACCAGGGCAGATGGAAGAGTTTAGCTGGCTTTGTGTGCAGATACTGTCGCAATGCGTGTGACAGCTTCCCTGTTGTAATGTGTGGGGACAGGAGTGTGCCTCCTTATCACCCAATTACAGCACCCCAGAACAGCACCCCACATACTCTTCCGTTGCCACCATTACTCTTAAACATCCTAACATCTTGGCTATTTAACACATTTTCCTTTTTCTTTCAATAGACTAAGGAGACTAGTCTATATTCTGGTCTAACAGTCTGCAAAATTGCTTTTATTATTATTGTTATTATTAATTTTTTTCCCAAAATGAGGTCCCTTCAAGGCTTTATCCATTCATCTAAGTAGACATTTGAAACATCCAGGTGTTTACATGTCTATCAATCTACTTGTTTCAAGCTTTGGGAAGAATATTTATGGAGGATGTTAAAATCCTGTGGACCTTCCTCATTTAAAACTATTCAAAATATTTTGATTTGATAAAAGTGGGGCTCTCAATTATGAAATTAAACAGAGAAGTCTTAACTATCCAGACCCCTCCATAACCAAGTGCAAGGGTAGAAAATCAACCATACAAAGTGGGAGAGAATGACGATTTTTTTCAGCAGCAATAAAACTGCATGAATTAAGGGGGAACGCACCATTGTGAGTGATTTATAACACTTGAAATTTATTTTAAAAATGGTTTCATGTAAGGGAATAACAAAAGCTGGTTGTTATTCATAGAATGGATAAAAAGAACATGAATCTAAATACAGATCAGAACAGCTGTCTCTTAAAAGGATCTTATTATACCATTTATTTAAATTATTTCCTTAAAATTTTCTTTGAGACAGTGCACTTAATCCTGCAAAGTGGCATTCTCTATTTGTTTATATTTTAACTTCATCTCTATTCTGCTCCTTCGCGGTCTCTCTGTTGGTATAACTCGTGGTCTCAACTTATCAGTAAAGTATTTAATAACTGCACTTAGCTTTCATTTTGCCATCTGTTATTAACTCTTTGTAATAAGTACAAAGACCATCAATTTAAGAGGGATTTATTATTCTGAGGCTAAAAATACTTGGTTAAATTGCATAAACTTAGCAATTATATATTTTTCCTCAAAGTGAAAAAAGAGAGAGAATTTATTGGAAAAGCCAGCCTAAATTGATGTCACCTTTGGTTTTAAAAGCATGAAAATGGGCCTTAATGCCTCTCCAACTCATTTAACATTTATGTACATGTAGGATGGAGAGTCAGAAAGCAAGAGAACGGCTTGTTATAAAATATACTTTCCTCATCATCCTTAGAAAAAAGTGATCTCCTACGCTTAGAATGTTAGCTGATTTAGAGCAGAGAGTGATATAGTTTTTATGAATTAAAAATAAAATCAAGTAACTCCAAATGACTTCAAGTTATGTTCTAGATGGAAAACCCAGACGTAGAGATGGCTCTTCTATTTTCACCTGTAGTGCTGATAATCCCAAAGGTTAGCAGTGTGCATGTATGCGTGTGAGCCAATACTGGAACTTGAACTCAGGACTTCATGCTCTCCTTTAGATTTTTTCCGCTCAGGGTTGACACTCTACTATTTGAGACACACCTCCATTTCCAATTTTTAACTGGTCAATTGGAGTTAAGAGTCTTAGGGGCTTTTCTGTTCAGGATGGCTTTAAACCCAGATTCTCTGGTCTCAGCCTCCTAAGTAGTATTACAGTTAGTGCCTAGCTAAGCTTAGTTTATATTACTTCATTTTCTTTTTGGTGGGACTGGGGTTTGGACTCAGGGTGTTGTGCTGACTATGCAAGCACTCTGATACTTGAGCCCCACCTCTACCCCTCTTCGTTTTAGGTTATTTTTAGATAGGGTCTCATAGTTTGCCTGGGGCTGGCTGAGGACTGGGGTACTCTGATTATGCCTCCTGCATAGCTGGAAATACAGGCATGCACCCAGTTTGCTGGCTGAGATGGAATCTTGCTAACTTTTTGCCTAAGCTGCCTCTGAACTGTGACCCTCCACATCCCTACCTCCTGAATAGCTGGGATTACAGGGGTGAGCCGTCATACCTGGCTCTTATTTTACTTCTATTGCTTGGAGCAGAAGTTTAGATTAAATATAGTTGACCGTGTCAGTTTTTTTTTTTTCCCCTAAAGAGACAGCCAGTTGTCACAGGATGTCCCAGTTCCGGGATGGCACAAACCTAAGTAAGCACAGGGATAAAACCTGACTCGGTCACACCCTCTGCCATCAAATGAGCCTCACCCATCCAAGAGTCCAAGATCAGCATGCCGATCTGAATTCTGTGAATTGTGATCGCTCCATATAAAGTCTGAATCAGATTCACTATGTCTTAATATGGAATCTGGCACAGGGCAGTGGGGGAGGCAGGGGTGTTCTGAAGTGGAAGGAAGTTGATGGCTTCTGAATTTGTCCTGTCTAGGGAATTCTCCACTGTGTGCCTGTCATGGCTTTGTTACGCCCTCTTCTGATTCTGGGAGAATAACACACCTCCCGCCTTCTGTCAGCCTCACCCATAGTGTGCGGGTTTTGAACTGAGCAGGTTCATCAGGATTGAGAGGCTTTGGGAGTGCGGTAGAGGGGGCAGGAAGTTTCCATGTGGCAAGGAGGCTGGCCCGCCCAGGCCCGTGCTCTGCCCTGAGCACCTCAGGGGGCAGAACACCACCCCAGCGATCCAGGGAGCCTTGCGGTGGGCTGAGGGCTCCTCCCATCTCCAGGCACCTGCAGACCCAGGCTCACAGCCAGGAGAGCCACACAGGGACCACCTGTAGGGCTCACTCTGAAGAGCCACGTGCCTGGTCACGTTCTACCTCATTCATGTCATCCACAGCACCCGGCTTTAATGACTAAGTCCAATTGTATTGTGCGCCAGTACTGTGACTTGACTTAGCTTTATAGCTCCAGGGTGGTGCTCTACCACTTAAACCAGGGTTCCACTTCTGGCTTTTTGCTGGTTCATTAGAGATTAGAAGTCTCTTGGATTTGTCTGCACTGGCTTCCTTAGATATCAGCCTCTGGAGCAGTTAGGATTACAGGCCTGAGCCTTGGGTGCCTAGCTCAAATTACACATTTTTAGAAACTAAAAAAAAGGAGCATTTTCTGACTTCTGTTTTAGAAGTTAGACTTCAAGGCAGACAGAATGGTTTGCCATGCTTTGAGTAGAAATGATCCAAGTAAAAAATCAAGCATCTCTTCTTTGGAGATGAAAACAAACTTGATTGTGGTAAAGATATTAATCAGTAGGATAAGAGAAGTCAGGCTCAGTTGGAATTGGGAGGGAAATTTTCCAGACTTAGGATATATTTTCCTGGGTTGAGTTTCAAGGTTATCTTTTTCATGGTCTTATAGCAGAACCTGAGGAAGCTGAGATTTCTGGTTTGGACTTTGTAATGGATGTATATGTATGTTTCCGGACTTTTAGGCAGATGTGTTCGCAATTCAGGATTTATTATGGTGGAATCCTAGACTGGAATACAAAAAAAAATGAGGAATTTCACAACAAAATTAGGTGAAACAAAATTATAGTTATATATGAGCGTGTGTGTGTGTGTGTGTGTGTGTGTGTGTGTGTGCTGGTACTAGAGTTTGAACCCAGGGCCTGGGCACTGTCCCTTAGATTGTTCACTCAAGGCTGTTCTACTATTTGATCCACAGCTCTACTTCTGGCTTTTTGGTGGTTAGTTGGAGATAAGAGCCTCCTGGACTTTCCTGCCTGGCCTGATTTTGAACTATGATCCTTAGATCTCAGTCTCCCGAGTATAGGATTGCAGGCATGAGCTGCAGACACTCAGCTGAGGAGTTATAGTTTTGTCCATGTGATATATGTCAAAAGAGAGAGGGGGCGGGGGAGGGGAAGAGGGACAGAGAGAGGAGAGGAGGGAGAGGAGGAGGGACAGAGAGAGGCAGAGAGAAAAGCAACACTTCAATGCTTGAGAATCAAATTGTTTTCAAATTTGGGCCCTGCAAATATTCTTTATTGTAAAACCTGCTTGCAGGCTGTGGGTGACTGCAAGGTACATTTCTTCGGTTATTATAACCCTTGTCTTTACCTATGATATGTTAGATTATCTTGGAATGCTAATGCCTAGTAGAGCCCAGGAAAAAATGCTCAGAAAGTACTTATAAAGTAAATAAGCTTTAATTAAATATCATTGTCAAGCATTAATCATTATAGCACTGCTCCCTATGGAAATAAGGGTGGATATTCAATTTGTTTTGATTATGTATGAATTCTAAGCAAAGCCCTGCTTGTTGTACTACTTAGCATAGTCCTCCCATATCTCCATCCCTGGGCTGTGGAGGACAGAGCCTTCGGCTTGTATCTAAGTAAGAATCAGTTGGGTTTTGTTGTCAGCTGTGCCCTGATAAATATTTGGGGAAACAGACTAGATGGGGCACTTGGATCAGATAGCTTGAGGGGGGGTCTATCTGTTTACCTGGCAATTCCTGGTATCTGAGTCATTGCTGTGTGTGTGTGTGTGTGTGTGTGTGTGTGTGTGTGTGTGTGTGTGTGT